>NW_028318485.1:3292500-3546773 GCF_062004578.1 Staurois parvus | reverse complement strand
GGGCAGTGCCCGAGTTTCCAAATGGTCAGTCTGCCCCTGGTTGCATCAATCCCCAACCCTCGAAAAGCTTTTCAGATTAAAGTATATGTGCACCCTCACCTTGTAAAACAACCCATTCAATTCAAAACATTTGTGTATTCATATTAAAAAGCAAATGTTTTTCTTTTTTTATATGTGATCACATTCCTTCTCTTCTCAGCTGCATAAGAAGTTTAGAGAGCTGGGGAGGAGGAGAAATCGCAGAACACTGATCTTCCCAGTGAATGGTTGTGCAGGGAGGACATGACAGCATACATCTGATGATTGGAGGAGAGCAGGCTGATCTTCCCAGTGAATGGCTGTGCAGGGGGACAAGACGGCACACATCTGATCATTGGAACAGAGCAGGCTGATCTTCCCAGTGAATGGCTGTGCAGGGGGGACAAGACAGCACACATCTGATCATTGGAGGAGAGCATGCTGATCTTCCCAGTGAATGGCTGTGCAGGGGGGACATGACAGCACACATCTGATCATCAGAGGAGAGCAGGCTGATCTTCCCAGTGAATGGCTGTGCAGGGGGGACAAGACAGCACACATCTGATCATCGGAGGAGAGCAGGCTGATCTTCCCAGTGAATATCTGTGCAGGGGGGACATGACAGCACACATCTGATCATCGGAGGAGAGCAGGCTGATCTTCCCAGTGAATGGCTGTGCAGGGGGGACATGACACCACACATCTGATCATTGGAGGAGAGCAGGCTGCTCTTCCCAGTGAATGGCTGTGCAGGGGGGGGCAAGACAGCACACATCTGATGATTGGAGGAGAGCAGGCTGATCTTCCCAGTGAATGGCTGTGCAGGGGGGACAAGACACCACACATCTGATCATTGGAGGAGAGCAGGCTGCTCTTCCCAGTGAATGGCTGTGCAGGGGGTGCAAGACAGCACACATCTGATGATTGGAGGAGAGCAGGCTGATCTTCCCAGTGAATGGCTGTGCAGGGGGGACAAGACACCACACATCTGATCATTGGAGGAGAGCAGGCTGTGTTTCCAGCACAGCTAGAAAACTGACCACTCTATGTTCTCATGCCTAGCGTAGTCAGTTTTTAATAAGAAAGCAGGGGGCTGGCAGAAACACCAGGGATTTCACACAAAGGAAGCCATACAAAGAGAACAGGATCCTTTCTTGTACATGCCAGTAATATGAAATGTTGGGATTCCATATTCTTTAATGCCCTTACCATATCTATACACATGGTTGGGTTGATTTAGTTTTGGGTAGAGTGTGAGGCAAGGTTGGCCCCTCTGTGTCCCTATTGGTGTACCGGTGACCATGGTCAACCATAAAATGTGAAGGAGAATCCCAAATTTGAGAGTTGTCCCTAGAACAAGAGCAGAGGAAAAACTTCCCAATGGGGACACTTGTTTGGGGAAAATATTCCTCTCGCAGCAGAAATATCCTGGCAGGCGTTTGAACACTTCCCTCCTGCAAGTTTTTTCTATACATACACTTTAATGCCCAAGTGAGCCCTCTTTGTAGTAATGCAGTCTGACGCCATATACAGCAATATCTGGTTTGGGACCAGCACTGTTGATTGGCGCAGTGCTCGGTGGGGGGGGGGGCGTTTCACATCATTGGGGAGCCAGGCTGCTGCGTAGTATGTGAGAACAGCGGCTTGACTCTCCTGTATGCTGCCAGGGTATGTTGACCATATTTATATAAAAAGTATGGAGAAGCAAATGTATTCCTTTTTGCATTATTATTATACAGTATTTATATAGCGCCAATAGTTTGCTCAGCGCTGTACGTTATAGTGGGAGACAATACAATAACAATACAATACACGAGGGGTTCGAGGGCCCTGCTCCTTGGAGCTTACAATCTAGGAGGGGATAGTGGTACAGGAGGAAGTGGCTGTGGGGGATGGAGTGGTGGGAAGAGCGGAGGAGATCAGCAATTAGGTGAGGGCTGAGTAGGCGTCTCTGAAGAGATGTGTTTCCAGGGTGCGCCTAAAGGTGAGGAGAGTAGGTGACAGTCTGATGGATTGGGTTAGGGAGTTCCAGAGGATGGGGGAAGCCCTGGAGAAGTCCTGGAGACGGGCATGGGAGAAGGAGACCAGGGAACTGGAGAGTAGGAGCTCTTGTGAGGAGCGGAGAGTGCGTGTTGGGTGGTATTTGGATATCAGGTGGGTGATGTAGTTTGGGGCAGTATTATGAAGAGCTTTGTACGTCAATGTTAATATTTTGAATTTTATGCGTTGGGCAATCGGAAGCCAGTGGAGGGATTGGCAGAGGGGGGTGGCGGATACGGAGCGATTAGCAAGGTGGATGAGTCTGGCCACAGAATTCAGGATAGACCTGAAGCAGGGATAGCCTATGTTGGGGTAGGCCGGCGAGGAGGGAGTTGCATGAGGCCTGATATCATTCTGCTAATGAATCACATAGGTTAAAGCGGAGTTCCATCTGGAAAATAAATAAATAAAAGTCCGCAGCTACAAAAACTGTAGTTGCTGACTTTTAAAATACAGCCACTTACCTGTCCCTCGGTCCAGCGGTGCCCTCACCATGGCTGGCTTCACCGGCTGTCTTGTCTCCCTGGCGCTGGCATCTTCAGTGTGGGCAGCCGGCTGTGACCGATTGCGGCTTTACAGCCAGGTGCGAACTGCACATGTGCGAGAAGCACTGCGCTTTGTGAATGGCCCCGTAGTCTTCTGAGACCTGTCATGTGTCCGAGAAGACTACAGGGAGGGAGGACAACTTCCACTACCGAGCGCAGCGGAGGTGGGAGCGGGTACCTGTTAAATTCGGGTACCCACTTCCCCCCCCCCCCCCGCTCCCCATTGGTGCCAATCCTTAATGGGGAGTGGGGGACAAAGGCTTAAAGCAGAACTTCCCCTTTTGGGTGGAGCTCTGCTTTAAACCCCCCCAAAAAACTTTCTATACTTCCTGAAAGCTGTAGAATAACATGGTGGCATGTGACATTTTTTTTTCTTGTCTCGGGGATTATTGTGCTATTGTTTATGAAATCTATCTCTTAGGTAAAAAGAAATCCGCTCAGATTATATTTAGCGAACACAATCCGGTATAATGCCCATTTATTGGGTCCAAATGTAAAAAAGACGGAACGGTGTCAAGGAAATCGATATCAAATATGTCGCACCTCAAAACTGTTTGCATCTGTGAAATGGTGAAGACGTTTGGTACCCGAAAATGTCTATAGGTGACGCTTTAAAAACCAGAACATGGGGACATGTCCTTAAAGTGCAGGTGCCAGTCCTTAATGGGGAGCGGGGGACAACGGCTTAAAGAGGAACTTCCCCTTTGGGGTGGAGCTCTACTTTAAGCTGGGCTTTTTAAATGTAAGTGCTAATTGATTGGAAGAAATGTCTATCTATGTATTGTATGACTTTTTTTTATCATTTTTGAGATGTTCTAGGAGAAATGTACAAAAATAAAATCACTGCACACAAGTCAATTTTGGCTTTTTGTGATTTATATAATACATGATAAAAAAATCATCCGATCCCGTATTCTGCAATGATTTGTGCTCCTGAAACATGCATTTTGTTTTCAGCCGAGGAGTGTGGAGCTGGGACTCCTAGGCCTGGCAATGTATGGGAGTGTTTGTGTCCCTGTAAACACTTATTGTTTGCCTTTCTACTTAGCTCCATGATAATGAGATCTGAGGAGGAGGAAGCAGCATAGCTGGCAGACAAATGTGCTGGGCGGGTGAGGGGCATTGTCATGCCTTAGTAAGGTAGTGAACACATTCCTTTTTATAGCTTGTGTGAAGCCAAAACCTGGGTTAGTTTTGGATGGAGTAAAGCCGGCCATAGATGGATCGAATCTTCAGCAGGGACTGGCAGAGATTCAATCTATCTATGGGCAGGCTGCTTGTACTGAAGTTGATCCATCGATCGACTTCAGTACAACCAGCCTGTAAGGTTTTTTTTTTTCTTTCAATCACTGCCGGCAACTATAGCAGTTAACAGTGACCATTGTGTTCTGCCAGCAGGGAAGGCTCCCCACTGGCAGAGCACAGTAGTGCTGCTGGAGAGATTCCCCAATCAACAAATGTGTTGATGGGGGGGAAATTGAGCAATTTTTTTTTCCTGCAATCCATGGTTGCTGGAAAGATAATTGTATATTGTATCGTCATCTTTAGAAATGGTTAAAGCTGAGTTCCACCTGAAAAGAAAAAAAAATAAGTCAGCAGCTACAAAAACTGTAGCTATGGCTTTTAAAATACAGACACTTACCTGTCCCTCGGTCCAGCAATGTCCGCACCACGGCTGGTTTCACTGGCCGTCTTCTCTCCCTGGTGCTGGCATCTTCAGTGTGGGCACCCGGCTGTGACAGCTTACGGCTTCACATCCGGGTGCCCACTGCAAATGCGTGAGAAGCGCTGCGCTTTGTGAATGGTCCCGTAGTCTTCTGGGACCTGTCACGTGTCCCATAGGACTACAGGGAGGGAAGACAACGTCCGCTTTTGATCGCGGAGGTGGGTGCAGGTATCTGTTAAATTTGGTTACCAGCTCCCCAAAGGTGCCAATCATTAATGGGGAGCGGGGGGACAAAGGCTTAAAGCAAACTTCCCCTTTTGGGTGGAGCTTCGCTTTAAGGATGAACTCCAGATATGGCTATTTTATACATCAGTGCTTCTCAACCTGTGGGTCGCGACCCACAGGTTCACAGGGGTCGCCTAAGACCATCAGAAAACACATATTTCCGATGTGTAAAGAGCAGCTACTGTGTAGAAAGCAGCTGCTGTGTTGAAAGCAGCTGCTCTGTTAAAAGCAGCTACTGTGCTGAAAGCAGCAGTATTGGAGGTAAAACGACACTCATGAATTATAATTACTGGGTAAATAATTTTATGGTTGGGGGTCACCACAACATGAGGAACTGTATTAAAGGGTCACGGCATTAGGAAGGTTGAGAACCACTGGTATACATGGTCATATTGATCCAGTTTGGATCTGCAGCTTGGTATGGGACCTAGAAGCTAGTGGAGATCACTATAGTAGCAGTGCCCACTACAGTGATTTCTAGCTTCCACAGGGATTTCATGGGTATGGCATATACACATTTACATCGGTCCAAGCTGGACCAATGTAACTAAAAATGACAAGCCTACACTTCAGCTTTCATTAAGCAAAGTTCAAATTTAAAGGATTGGCACATACCACCAGATATTTCAGTTTGTTTTATACTGAAGGGTTAAATCACATAAGAGATTCCCCTATCTCTTGGGGACTCTGTTGGTGAGACCTCTGTGTTTAGTTCCCTGATCTGCACACCTGTTTTGACCATTATAAGGGGTTCCCACTCTCCCTGTTGGCTTTTATTGTATTTTAGGTCATGGAAAATGTAACAGGTGGGGCTGGAACACACAAAGGTTGGCGGCAACTCCCAAAACTCCAAGGTAGACCATAACAGAGTCAGGAATGGAAGGCAGCTTTTGCTGTTAAATATCCAAGACTTCTCAGAAGCCAAGGGATATCTCGGCACACCAGGCTACATTAAATTATCATTTCTGGGTAGAATGGATATTTTAAATATAAAGTGACCTATTTTGTTTGCTATCCTTTAACATCCAAATTCTTCTTTCTTCTGTGTCCTTTTAGCCTCTTTATCCTCCCCCTCCGTCTGTCTCTTCCCACCTTCGCTTGTCATCATGTCTCAGACTCTGCAAATGGAGATTCCCAACTTTGGGAACAGCATTCTGGAATGCTTGAACGAGCAGCGCCTCCAGGGTCTGTACTGTGATGTCTCTGTGGTGGTCCGCGGTCACCAGTTTAAAGCCCACCGGGCCGTCCTGGCTGCCAGCAGCTCTTACTTCAGAGACCTGTTCCACAACAGCAAGAACCCGGTGGTGGAGTTACCTGGTTCTGTCCAGCCACAGTCGTTCCAGCAGATCCTGAGCTTCTGCTACACCGGACGGCTCAGCATGAATGTAGGAGACCAGTTCCTGCTTATGTACACGGCTGGCTTCCTGCAGATCCAGGAGATCATGGAAAAGGGAACAGAGTTCTTCCTGAAGGTCAGCTCTCCCAGCTGTGACTCGCAGGGTCTCCATCCTGAAGAAACTCCCAGTTCTGAGCCACCAAGCCCAGCCGCAGCAGCAGCAGTCGCAGCAGCAGGCACGGTTGTGGCGTCTCTGTCCTCAACTTCATCTTACAACACCTCACGACCTCCCCGGGTTAAGACTGAGAGCCAGGAGTCAGAGGCCGTGCAGTGCACTCCCGTGGCCAAGAGACTGTGGGATGGGGGACAGAAGGACGCAGGTGGAGCCAATAGAAAGGTGCCACGTTTTTCCCAAGGAGCGGCTACTGGACCTGGTGGGCCATCAGGGGCAGCAGCAAATGCTGCAATAGGTTCAGAGAGAACCAGCCCAGGAACATCCAGTGCATACACAAGTGACAGCCCAGGGTCTTACCACAATGAAGAGGATGAAGAAGAAGAAGTTGGAGAGGATGGAACAGAAGAACAGTACCGACAAATCTGCAACATGTATACAATGTACAGCATGATGAACGTCAACCAGGCCGGTGAGAGAGCCAATGGGGGCATCAGTAGCGGTATGTGTGATTTGGTTATGGTTGATCTTTGTATGATGTATGTGCTTAAGAGTGGATGCAACATTTCAGAACAGCAAAAGCCTTTATTGGTCTATAACAGACATTTTAGTTTTCCTGACAAATTTATTATTTATGACTCAAGATTTCAAAGGGAGAAAAAAAACTAAAATGGTTAAAGATCATTAAAGGTATTTGATATTGGAAATCATTGGAGACATTTTCTCTAAAGGTTTTCCAGTTTTTAAAAAGTAGCTTGAAAATGACACAGATGTCAGAAGAGTATAGATAAAGGCCTAAGGAGATCTGTATTGTAGAAGCTGTGTTCAAAAAAAGATCAGCCGAGTACAGAGGAATAGTCATGAGTATTGCCTGTGGTCTCCCTGCAGCTGATCTTTTCACTATTAACAATCTATCATGCCTTGTTCTACACTGTGTCTGTGTGGAGGAAGCCATCTTAGCCGTGGCAGGGCCCCAGATAACTGGAGGGGGTAATGATCCAGAAGCAACAGGATAGGTGTAGGAAGCAAGGATCCACGGAATAGATGAAGTATAAACAGGGAGAGCCTTGTACAGCAGATCCTCAGGTACATCTTCCTTTCCAGCAAGCAGAAACGGTCAGGATAAAGAACACATTCACCAGAAGTGCTCTATTTTTTTTTATTACGTGTTACATCCATTTTCAGGGTGTAACATATAACATGTTATGAAAGGACCTGCTCCTCGCCGCTCCCGCTCTTTGACAACTAACGGGCAATCTTCTCCTCCCGATAGCTGACAAAATGTTAAAAAGGGCTCCACCTGTCAGCCTCGTCACTCATATAGTATTCTGTGAATGAGAAAACTACAAGTCCCGACAGCCTTAGTGGCTATCGGCTTGTAGTTCTCAATAAGCTACCATGGCGCTGTGGTAGTTCATTGATTCTTCTGGTCCAAGTGTATTGGCTTGCTCGTATAGGATATACAGTGGGGAAAATAATAATATGATCCCTTGCAGATTTTGTAAGTTTGTCCACTTACAAAGAAATGAAGGGTCTATCATTTTTATCACAGGTGTATTTTAAATGATGGAGACAGAATATCAACCAGAAATCCAGAAAAAACACGATACAAATGTTATAAATTGAGTTGCAGTTCAGTGAATAAAATTAGGTATTTGATCCCCAAGCAAAATGATTTAGTACTTAATGGGGAAGCCCTTGTTGGCAAGCACGAAGGTATAATGTTTCTTGTAATTGGTTACCAGGTTTGCACACATCTCAGGAGGGTTTTTGGTCCACTCTTCTATACAGATCTTCTCTAAGTCCTTAAGGTTTCTTGACTTGTTTGGCAACTCAAGGTTTCAGCTCCCTCCATAAATTTAATATAGGATTAAGGTCTGGAGATTGGCTAGGCCACTCCATGACCTTAATGTGTTTCTACTTGAGCCACTCCTTTGTTCCCATGGCGGTATGTTTTGGGTCATTGTCATGCTGGAAGACCCATCCATGACCCGTCTTCTGGCTGACGGAAGAAGGTTCCCATCCAATATTTTACAATACATGGCCCCATCCATTGGCCCCTCAATGCGGCAAAGTCAGCCTGTATCTCTAGCAGAGAAAAAGCCCAAAAGCATAATGTTTCCACCTCTGTGCTTGACTGTAGGGATGGTATTTTTAGGGTCATAGTCAGCATTTATCTTCGACCAAACACGGCGAGTTGAGGTAATGCCATAGAGCTCAATTTTGGTCTCATCTGAGCACAGCACTTTCTCCCAATCTTTCTCTGAATCATTTAGATGTTCATTGGCAGACTTGAGATGGACCTGTACATATGCCTTCTTGAGGAGGGGGACCTTGCGGGTGCTGCAGGATTTCAGTCCAAGACAGCATATTGTGTTACCAGTGGCTGTGGTCCCAACTGCCTTGAGATCATTTATGAGGTCCTCCCTTGTAGTTTTGGGTTAATCCTTTACATTTCTCATGATCATTTTTACCCCATGAGGCGAAATCCTGCATGGAGCTCCAGACCAAGGGAGATTTGATGGTTATTTTGTATTTCTTCCATTTGTGAATAATCGCTCCAACAGTTGTCTCCTCACCAAGCTTAGTGGTTAGTAGGGCCTGGTGCCATCAGTGGCTCCCCATGGTTAGTTGGGGCTGGAGCCGTCAGTGGCTCCCCATGGTTAGTTGGGGCTGGAGCCGTCAGTGGCTCCCCATGGTTAGTTGGGGCTGGAGCCGTCAGTGGCTCCCCGTGGTTGGTGGGGGCTGGAGCCGTCAGTGGCTCCCCGTGGTTGGTGGGGGCTGGAGCCGTCAGTGGCTCCCCGTGGTTGGTGGGGGGCTGGAGCCGTCAGTGGCTCCCCGTGGTTGGTGGGGGGCTGGAGCCGTCAGTGGCTCCCCGTGGTTGGTGGGGGGGCTGGAGCCGTCAGTGGCTCCCTGTGGTTGGTGGGGGCTGGAGTTCTAGGTCACCTCTGAGTTTGACGACTAGTAGCTTTGCACAGTGTTGGCTACTTGCTGTCAGAGTGTGAAATTAGTTTAACATTCCTCCTAGCATGGTACACTGTGCATGGGAACCTTAGGCAGGCCATAGACGGGCCGTTTATCGTTGCTGATGCTGCCACCCATGTCTGCGAAAAACAGCTGTTTTCCAGCATGACCGATAAAAATAAATAAGGAGATCCGCGAAAAACGGCCGACGGGCTGGCCCCTCTAACGGCGTTATTATCGGCCGATTTTTCATGTGGATGAAAATTTGGCCGATGAACAACCCGTCTATGGCCTGCATTAATCTACTAACTGTAGGGGGGAGGTGCAATATTGATCTTGTGAGTTTGGCATTACACATAGATGTAACTTGACGGTTTCTGGGTGTCTTTTGTTCAGTGTTTACCACTAATTGGCTTGGTGTGTGTCTGTGTTAACTATTGTCTCCTTGTTTAAAGTTTATATTTGTAGTCTTGTCTAATCTTCATCACTGCACTAGCCAATCATCTTGAAATGTTTGTTATCCAGCGTTGTGGGTTTGGATCTGTTCGGTTGTTATAAGGGAACACACAGACCATTTTTATAAAAGTTACGTTGGTAAATGAGTGCATTTGTGGTCATCATTGTTTGTGTGTACTCATTTGATAGATAATTTGTAGGTTTCTGACTTCAGGTGTGTGGTTTGGAGGTTGTCCACCCTTGTGTCATTTTTATGCTTTTGAGTGGTTCTAAAAGAGTTTTTTCCTATGAGCTTCTTTTGATGTAAGGGATTTAGTCAGTTTTGTGTTGCTGATTAACAGCATGGAGAAGACTATGTACTGTACTTCTATAAAAATGCCTATTGCCCAGCTTTCCTTCTGACCTTCTGGTTTCAAATCTTTGAGCCACTGACCTAGAGCAAGCATGCCGGTAAAGACCTTCGACAGTCCTGGGACTTTCCTGGTCTGAATACTTGTTCCATATCAGTTGTTTGAAGTATTGAGGAGCAGTTCAGTCTCGACAGCCGGGCACCTAGCATTTTAAGATGAGGTCAGAAATGATAGTCTCTAATTTTAAATTCACAACCAATTCCAACTTAGGTTTCATATTGTTTTGGGGGTACAGGTTCTGGTGTTGTATCTTGTGGATCCTGAGTGAGTGACTGTGTTATCGATGGCTGTAATGAGTCATATGAGCCTCCTTTGACAGTGACATGTTTCCTTCATTTTTTAAGTAAAAAGGTTAGTCAGGCTACAAAATAGAAAGTTTTCAGTGATTGGTAGATGTTAGGCAGTTTCTTATCCCATTGGGGATCTGTTGTTGAGATGTCTGTGTTGAATTCCTGAGTTTGCACACCTGTTGTGCCCGTTACGAGGAACTTTTAACATGAAGAGTTGACATGCAGAAAGTTGGGTGGGAATACCCAAATCTCCAAGGTTGGCAAGATCTTAAAATGGAACTCAACCCAAATGGGGAAGATCTACTTCTTTGCATCCTCCTCTTTAATTACTGGAACTTAGGCCCTCTCCTCCTTTCTCCACAGTCTTCTGGTCATCACAGGTCCGAGAGGACTTCAGGACCATTCACAAGGCATAGCATGGCTCATGCATACGCAGTGGGAACCAACTGTGAAGTCGCACGGCTTCACTGCCAGTTCCCCTTACATAAGATGCCGGTGTCTGAACCAGAAGCCAATTGAAGAATGGGATCGGGTGAGGACAGCGCTGGATCTGTGGACAGGTAAGTGTCCTTATATTAAAAGTCAGCAGCTACAGTATTTGTTCGGGGGAGACTGGAGCTCCTCTTTAAAGCAAAACTACACTGCATCTGAACACTACAAACCAAAAACGCTGTTTAAGTCATTTTTAATATTTAAAGTAAACTGTCCCATCCATACTTCTCTCCATGCTTTATGTTGCTGAGAAATCACTTTGAAAAACACCCCGTTGCATTTCTGGCCATGGCCATCTTGAATAAGGGAAGAAGATTCATGTAACATTTACTTCCTGGAATCAATCTGCCCTTAGCTCAGGCATGCAGGCAGGAGGGTGTTCTTAGCTGTGAAGACTCCTGGGATGTGTGACATCATTTGCCTAGACCTGGAAACCAGGAAGCAACTGAAGAAATGTAAAATAGGAAAAGTATATCATATTTACTTATTTAAAACTATGTATTTACTAATGCTGGCAGCATAAAGAGTAAAAGTATATAATGTTGACTGAGAGAATTCATTTCTTCTTTCATTCTGCTGCATTTAAAGTGGTTCCAGGTTTTTTTTACCATAATGCATTCTTTACATTTAAGATAAAAAACCTTCTGTGCAGACTATTCCTCCCCAACCCCGCTTGTACCTACTTGAGCCTGATCTCGATCCAGCACTGTGCCTTAGAGCAGCGTCTCTCCGTGCTCTCCCTCCTCACAGGGAGCAGAGGGGACCAATGGCTGCATGACACTGTACTGCCCTTCTTCATTTCCGTTTGTATTCTGGTTGTGGGTATGCATTCAAGTGTAATGACATCTCAAGCCTGGGATCTGTGGCAGGTATGAGTGTTGCTGAAGCAGCAGGTCTGCTCTTCACATGGCCTTATTAGCTGCTATATACATTCTAAAGGTGACAACCCTACTTTTGCATAGGAAGCCGACCTAGCAGTTTTGGCATCCTAAGACGGTGGCGATAGAGGCCGTAACTGGCAGGATCAAGAGGCTTGGAAAAAAAGTTAAAATAATGTAAAGAAGTTAAAAAGAATAGGGGAAGTGGAACATATGAGAGTGATGAGGAAATCAATTAAAATTCATTGAAAGGTTAATGCTGAACTCCTGCTTTTCTCCTATATCTCCTACAACCCTCTAACTAATCACTGACATAAAAAAAAAAAACAAAAAAAAGATATCTTCCTTCTGTTCACCGAAATTCATGGTGACCTGACATTCTGGTCTCAAATCTTCTCTCTCTGTAAAGGAGGTGGGGATGTTCTTTAGGTGTCCACTTTATGATGTGGACACTTGCTATTAGGACGTGGACAGTAGACCTAGTTGAAACAGAGCTCCACCCAAAAGAAGAAGTTCCACTTCAAGGCCCCTTTAATGATTCTCACCTTTGGGGAGGGGGGTGAAAACCTCCATTCACTCAGAAATTCAGTAGAATTTGTAGTTTGAGGGCTTTGCAGACCTTTTTGTGCAGTTGTATGTGGCATTGGTTGTTGTACTTGTGTTTGCTGTGCTTTCTAAATTGGTTGATGTTGATTGTTGTGTGGTCTTGTCAGTCTTGGTGAGTTCAAGTCCATCGTTGTCGGTCTCGATTTACTTACCCTGGCTGTGCTATTTATAATCTGTGTGCCTTGTCCTCTTACCATTAGAATATTCTTTGAATTCTTCAGCTGAGAAGGTGGAGGCTCTGCCCGATCCTGTATTCTCAGACTCGAGGAATCGTGTTCGTGTCAAGCAGGACCTGGCCACACTACCAGCTGAACTCATCAGCCAGATTGGGAACCGTTGTCACCCTAAACTCTATGAAGAAGGAGATCCCGCTGAGAAGATAGAACTCGTGACAGGTACATCCAGCTTTCTATATACTACTCTGTATTCTAATAACAAGCTACTATGTATCTACTTATGTTGACCACATTTTGGCCCCACCCTGGTCTAATATATTGTAGCAGAGATGAGGTTCTTTTATGTCCATTGGGATCAGAACATTCCATAAATTGTATTATCCTTCAACGAGCCTACATTCATTTCTGTAGCTATAAGCTTTGTGGATAAATTCCTCTTCAAAGTTCACAACAGAGGCACAGGAATCTCAGCTATATTCCAGTGAAAGCAGAATCTTGTCAGCCTACCTTGTGATTAAAACAAGCCCCTGATGTTTGTAAGCTCTCAGATACCAACTAAAATCTTGGAGTCCTTGTTGTGATCTTTGAGAATTAATCATTCCACAGTGGCTACAGCTAGAGGGGTCAGTGGTGGCTTGTGTTAAAGCTCGTTTCCTGCATGTTTTTACTAAATACTTGAATGTAGTTTATTGCTTTATAGCCTGGACACAGGGGCACTTTAGGTGCTTTAAAGTGTTGTTACTACTAGAGTGAACAAAGCTAAATTCTATTTGTTTCTAAAGTATACATAGCTTTTTTTTTTAATCCGTTGTACTACAATACAGAAGATGGTAAAAGAAAATAATTTATTACATGCTCCGATGGTTAAACCCTTATGGCTGGTGCAAAAATATGATTCATTTTGGGCTCCTTTTGTTAAAGGTTTGTGCTCCTCATCCTTTCTGCTTTCATACCATCTCAGGAACCAACGTGTTTATCACCCGCGCCCAGCTGATGAATTGTCATATCAGCGCCGGAACACGCCACAAGGTTCTGCTTCGCCGGTTACTGGCCTCCTTCTTTGACAGGTTAGTAGTGGGATGGGTTGGCTATGATGGTCCCAGCCTGCTTCTCCAGATGTGGAAGAGGTCATTGGTCATAATGAAAAAATATTCCCTGCATTTATATACTTTTTGTTTTTTTCCAGAGTACATAAACTGCTCACATCGGCCCCACTTCTAAAGGATTACGTAGTCTAATTTCCCTGCAACATTCATGCACTCACACACCCTTTAGGGTCAGTTTACTCATAAACCAGTTAGTTACCAGTGTGTTTTTTGGATTGTGGAGGCGTTACACACAAGCAAGGGTAGAACATACAGAATATGATGAACAAAGTATAAAAAGTCAGCGCTAATCAGTTCAACGGCTGTACACTCAAGGCAACCAATAAAACCTCAATACAAAATATCACAGAAACAGTGCAGCGCTTTTATTAATAGTCCTTAGTGGTTCTTGATCAGTGAACGTTCCTCAAATGAGAATAGAAGAAATGCCCACTCACCAGAACCACACTTGGTGTAGTGCAGTGAACAAAGATTAATCCCTGGTTCCACTGGAAATATGCGTCTGGATCTCTGGTTCCACTAGAAATATATGTCCAGAACAGCACGTGGAAGAATGTCACTCTCTGGGTCACACAGGTTCAGGGTCATAGGAAATTAGGCTCCAGCACAGAGTTCCCCTTAAGGGATATGTGGGTGTTGCTCTTACAGTGGTAGGAACCTCCCTCTCTGGTTAGACTCGGAGCAACACAGCTTCTGGAAGAAAATACTCCCCATACGGAGTCAAGGCAAAAAAGTGCCCATAGTGTAATATAGTTTGGATTAATATTTATTAGCAAGAGTAAGGATGCATCCAGTAAGTATCGTTTGGAACGGTAGATAACAGGGGTAACACTAGCCGTCCCTGAAAGGAGATGGCCGCTGGAGCTCCACGATGCTCCGACGGCGTGACGTCAAAGGCGCGAGCAGGCTCCTCCTTAAAGGATATTTGTGAACCCGGGGCTTACAGAAAAATACCTTTTATTTGCCAGAAATACACTCTTCTCTCAATGCTGTCGATTTACAGCAAATGGCTCCGCCCTGCCCAGTTGTCTTTTGTTAAACCCCTGAATCCATCCCCCTCTCCTCATTTCCACAACGTAGATTGTTGTGTAGTACATCGTAAGAACTGGGTGAACACAGGCAGAATGCACAGGGCACAAGACGGCTCTAAATTGACTTTTTTTTCACTTTGAAAATATATAACAGGGTATATATATATATAGATAGATAGATAGATAGATAGAGATATATATATATATATACGGGCTGGACAAAATTATGGAAACCCCAAGGAAAAACAAAACTGTTACCTTATATGGTGTTGGACCGCCTTCGGCATCCGAGATGGCTTGAATTACCATGGAAATTGCCAAACATAAGTCTTGGATGGTGGATAGTGGAATCTGATACCACTCTTCATGCAAAAATCGTTCCAGTTCTTGCGGAGATGCCGGAGGCAGGCAGAAAATGAGCTCGAAGCTTGTTCTCCAAAATTGATCATAGTCCACAAGTTATGAGTGTTGTACCACTCTCTCCTCTTCTGAGCATTAATATCAGTCACTAGTGGTTTGGCAATAGCAGCTCGCCCATAAAGGATTTGCTTATGGAGTTTCCTCCACACAGTTTTGTGGACATGGGCTTTGGGAGACTGAGATTGAGCTCTGCAGTCACTTTTGCGCAGTTGTTTTCTTATTCCGGGTCACAATCCTGCACAACGTCCTTTTGTCTTTTTCGGTCAGTTGACCATGGCGACCGTGCTTATGCTCATCAGACGACGTTTTCCCGGAAACTGTATATGCCGTCATAACCTTTAATAATGTGACGTGCATCACGGCAAATAAATTGGCAACTTCAGTCACAGAGGCACCAGCTAAGTGACACCAAAAATTTGCCCTCTTTGAAACGCAGTAAGCTCTCACATGATGCCGTATTACTAGCAGCGCTCGCAGTGAATGACGAAAGTGAGGCTTCCCACCTGTTAGCTAGGTGTCTCATCACACAGTGGAAGCAAAAGAATGTTAAGCTTTCAATGCGAAACATGTCGTCACTTTCACACCTTTAAATCGTAGTGCTTCCATATTTTTGTCCAACCCTTGTGTGTATGAGTGAGTGATATATATGTGTGTGTGTGTGTGTGTGTATTTAAAAAACCAATATAAAGCAAATAAAAGATCTTTTTTTTTTACACTTTGAGCATTGCAATCTGTACTATTAAAGGGTGGTGTTACATTCAAGGTAGAAGAGGAGAACCTCTTTAGGATCATTAGCAATCTGTGTAGCCAGGCCATGTGGTCAAGTACAAATATTTTTTGCTCCATGACCCAACTATGGGACAAGCTGAGGGTAAGTAGTTGGAAGCTGTCCTTCCACGTGTAAATGACTGGCAGAGGTATGGTGACCTAATGAATACTGTTGTTTTGTTTTGTTTTTTTTTTTTTTACTTTTTTTCCTGAATTGCATTGGTTGGTCATTTTAGATGCAATTGTTGCTTTAGATTTTTCAGCAGTACTTTCTCATCTTTCAGGAACACTTTAGCAAACAGTTGTGGAACAGGAATCCGCTCGTCTACCAATGACCCCAGCAGAAAGCCCTTGGATAGCCGAGTGTTGCACGCAGTGAAGTGTGAGTGTATTCTGGGATATTCGGGGAAACGTGTTTTCATGTAAAGACCCTTTACAGTATAATCTATGTAAGAGAGCATTGATGGGTGATCCGCTGCCACCAATTCCTTAACTAACATGAACAGAAAGGGGAATACACACATTTGTAACTCTTTAGGTGCTGGAAACTTACAAATACAATTAAAATTGTTTTTATTATAGAATATATCCTTAAAAATTTTTTTAAATCTGTTAAAACAAAACAAAAAAAAAAACAGTAATACATTTTAACAATAATTATATAATTGAACAGAGAATTTCTCTTTCCCTAGTAGATTATCATCTCATACACCCTTATCTAAAAGTGTTACTAAACCCCGGACCCTGCATTCACTATATCTGGGCTCCCCAGACCCTGCATTCACTATATCCGGGCTCCCCGGACCCTGCAATCACTATATCCGGTCTCCCCGGGACCCTGCATTCGTTATATCCGGTCTCCCCGGGACCCTGCATTCGTTATATCCGGTCTCCCCGGGACCCTGCATTCGTTATATCCGGTCTCCCCGGGACCCTGCATTCGTTATATCCGGTCTCCCCGGGACCCTGCATTCGTTATATCCGGTCTCCCCGGGACCCTGCATTCGCTATATCCGGTCTCCCCGGGACCCCGCATTCGCTATGTCCGGTCTCCCCGGGACCCCGCATTCGCTATGTCCGGTCCCCCCGGGACCCCGCATTCGCTATGTCCGGTCTCCCCGGGACCCCGCATTCGCTATGTCCGGTCTCCCCGGGACCCCGCATTCGCTATGTCCGGTCCCCCCGGGACCCCGCATTCTCTATGTCCGGTCCCCCCGGGACCCCGCATTCGCTATGTCCGGTCCCCCCGGGACCCCGCATTCGCTATGTCCGGTCTCCCCGGGACCCCGCATTCGCTATGTCCGGTCCCCCCGGGACCCCGCATTCGCTATGTCCGGTCTCCCCGGGACCCCGCATTCGCTATGTCCGGTCTCCCCGGGACCCCGCATTCGCTATGTCCGGTCTCCCCGGGACCCCGCATTCGCTATGTCCGGTCTCCCCGGGACCCCGCATTCGCTATGTCCGGTCTCCCCGGGACCCCGCATTCGCTATGTCCGGTCTCCCCGGGACCCCGCATTCGCTATGTCCGGTCTCCCCGGGACCCCGCATTCGCTATGTCCGGTCTCCCCGGGACCCCGCATTCGCTATATCCGGTCTCCCCGGGACCCCGCATTCGCTATGTCCGGTCTCCCCGGGACCCCGCATTCGCTATGTCCGGTCTCCCCGGGACCCCGCATTCGCTATGTCCGGTCTCCCCGGGACCCCGCATTCGCTATGTCCGGTCTCCCCGGGACCCCGCATTCGCTATGTCCGGTCTCCCCGGGACCCCGCATTCGCTATGTCCGGTCTCCCCGGGACCCCGCATTCGCTATGTCCGGTCTCCCCGGGACCCCGCATTCGCTATGTCCGGTCTCCCCGGGACCCCGCATTCGCTATGTCCGGTCTCCCCGGGACCCCGCATTCGCTATGTCCGGTCTCCCCGGGACCCCGCATTCGCTATGTCCGGTCTCCCCGGGCCCCCGCATTCGCTATGTCCGGTCTCCCCGGGACCCCGCATTCGCTATGTCCGGTCTCCCCGGGCCCCCGCATTCGCTATGTCCGGTCTCCCCGGGACCCCGCATTCGCTATGTCCGGTCTCCCCGGGACCCCGCATTCGCTATGTCCGGTCTCCCCGGGACCCCGCATTCGCTATGTCCGGTCTCCCCGGGACCCCGCATTCGCTATGTCCGGTCTCCCCGGGACCCCGCATTCGCTATGTCCGGTCTCCCCGGGACCCCGCATTCGCTATGTCCGGTCTCCCCGGACCCCGCATTCGCTATGTCCGGTCTCCCCGGGACCCGCATTCGCTATATCCGGTCTCCCCGGACCCCGCATTCGCTATGTCCGGTCTCCCCAGGACCCGCTTTCGCTATATCCGGTCTCCCCGGGACCCCGCATTCGCTATATCTGGTCTCCCACAGTACACAGCACATGGAAGTGGAATTATTGTAGTAAATATAAACTGCTAAACACCTTTTCTCATCAGCAGTTAGCAGTGTTGTGACTTCTATCGGTGTCCAGCTGAGTACTGGTTAGAGCAGAATAAAAACTCCTCCTACAAGCTTTGACTGTCCTATGAGGCTGCATAACCCCTGACCCTCTGTCTGGACAGTGCTAATTGGACCTGTGCTGCTCACATGCACCCTTCCAAAGAAAAAAAAAACAAAACTCTAGCAATACATACTAAACGGAGCATGTGCAGAGCGACTCCTAGAGGTCTGTACTATCTGCAGATGGATTGGGGACAGTAGGAGGGGAGGATCAGAGAAGAAAGGATAAAACAGCCTTTTTACACAATGCAGAGGTTTAACCCCTTTGGTTCCACAGTGAGTATAACAAGCATGCTTTACTGCATCTACAGACTGATTTTTACTGCTGTGGGTTTAGTAACACTTTAACATACATACACCAATGCTTAGCCCAATTTCTTTCTTTCATTGACAGACACAGCGTTTTCATAGTCTTGGCTTTTAGGGTTATATTGCTCCCTACTGGAGTAGGACACTAGGCAGAAAAAGAAACTCTGCACCGCCTATGGGCTGTCCTGGCTGATGAAACCCCCTCTCTGCATAGGCAATCTTTCTACCTAGCGTCTGAAGTAGAGACTTGGCTCCCTGCTGGGGCTTATGGTCCCATGTTTTTTTGGGGGGTTTTTTCTCCTGTTCTTTTTCTTTTTTTACTGGGAATTTTTTTCTATGGAGCTCTTCAATCAACAGCTAGGCTGGGCAACAGGCTGGATGATTTAGATCCAGTGGTCACCCCAGCCAGACCAGTGAGCGCGTGCAGACCCTAGTTACGCACTGGGTAGGCCGCAACCATGCCCCATCTTGGACAGGGGTGGCTGGCAAGTTAAAAATCTTGCTGGGATGCATATGACTGAGTGGCAGCTTGTGTCACAGCAGTGGAGAGGGGTTCTGTCTGGAGTGTGCCCACGTTCCCTGGATTGGTAAGTGTTCTGCCACCTCCTAAGGGTGCGGTATGGGTAAGGGTGCTTCATGGGTGATGGTCAGTGCTGTGGGGTCACCTTCTCCCTGGCTGGGCTAGAGCTGCTACTGAGGAACCTGTGTGTTCTCTTCACCCCTCTGTCCCTCTCACTCCCTCTGTGTGGTCCACTGCTGGTTTCAGGGTGCCAGAATATCCTGGGGACTCTCCCTTGTGTGGGTTTTTACCGAGGGGCTTGGGCCGGCCACAGGAATGTGGCTCGGATATTTTACTGTGGCCTGGCAGTGTTCCTGGGTTTCTGGAGAGTGGTAATAGTGGCCGTCATCTTCCTGTAGTCCATACAGTGCACTCTCCTCCACTCTGCAGCCTCTATAGGTAGGACATTGGTCCTTCCTGCAGCAGCATGGTCTCTGTATTCAGAGCAGCCCCTGGAATCTGGACTTCACTGCAGTGGTTCTCCTGAGGCTCCTGGGCTTATTGGACACTGCGGTGGTGAGTCCTGCTGTGTACTCTACCCATATACTGTGATAGCAGAATTTTTGGGGGTCCCTGGCGGTGTCCTTTGAGGAGGCTGGTGGCAGCATGGAGTCACAGGGTCTGGTGTCTCAGCGAGGTGGTGGTTTCCTTTGGGTCCTCAGTGCCAATTGATGCCCTGATGGTAGTTTTGAAGCCTTTAATTGCCTGGGCTGAAGCGGCTATGGGCATAAGGCGAGCAAAAAGCGTCTCCTGCCCTTGTCAGTTTTTTATCTTGTCCTCTTCGGATTAAGAATCTATTTTCGGCCACGGAGGATGCAGCACTCCCCGTGGATACTGCTGGCGCACATCCTTGCCTCTCTGATAGTGAGGAGGAATCCTCGGCTGCTGCTGTGGCGCAAATGCTAGTGACCGCACTTATTATGTTGGTGCGTGAAACCTTGAAACTGAAGGAGGCCTCTGGGGCACCTGCTGAGAGGTCGGTCCCCTTTGATTGGGAACAGCCTAAGTGACCCTTTGTGGTCTCTAAGAAGTTTGATTTTGAAGAAATTCTTCAGAAGAAGTGGACTACGCCACCTGTCATTGACTCTCATATCTCCAGGCTCAATAAAGCCATGATGATACCTGTGGAAGAATCCCCGTCCTTTAGGTTATGGCCGACAGATGGGTTGAAGCGGTGGCACGCATGTTTATTTTTGCTGGTTCGGCTCCCTGGCCAGTGTGTTCTCTTTGGTCCTGGTGTTGCAGACCCTTCCTGAATGGGCAATATTGCTTTGCCACAGATTGGGTGCTGACAGTTTCCCCAGTTTAAGTGCAACTGGCGTACCTGTGGATCCAGGGTCTCCACTTTGTGTGATTTTGTCCTTGGATGTGGCGCTCTAAGTTCTCCATTATGGAGGTGGTGCTGAGGCAGGTGCTGTTGCTTAAATGTTGATCTGCGGATCAAACTTCCAAAAAAGACCTTGCGGATTTGCCCTTCCAGGGGGATCATATTTTCGGAGCCACTCTGACACCATCATTAGGAACCTTACAGAGGAATATAAGGCTTTTCTTCTGTAGTCCAGGCGGGGCACGGGGCCTTGGCCTAAGCATGGACCTTCTTTTTCAGTACATAAGAAGCGCTTTCTTTCCATGGTATCTGCCAACATAGACTCCAGATCCTTCAAGACCCTGGCAAGGGGTACAAAACAAGCCTAGACTAACAAGCCAGCCAACTCTGCAGAGAAGTCTTCTTCTGCATAAAGGTGCGCCCCTGCCCGAGTTCACAGTGGGGGGCCATCTTCACTGGTTTTTCACTGGTTTGTGGACTTCCCTGGCTTCTGACAATTGGATCCAGAGCTGATAGTCTCTGGGTACCAGATAAGAATTTCTCTGGCCCTTAGAGTGTCTTTCCCTCCGCCTCCATCTCTTCCTGCTTGCCTGTTGGGTATATTACGGGGCTTTACAGGATTTCTTTGCATAAGGGGTGATCATCCCTTTCCAGCTGCGGAACGTTTTTGGGGTTGATACTCCAACCTGGTTACAGTTCCAAAGGAGGAGGATTGGTTTTGTACTTTGTGAACATGCACATGTTCCGAATGGCATCCAAGCTGTCAGTGGTGGCCTCGCTTCATCAGGGTGACTTGTGTTCATAGACATCAAGGAAGCCTATTTGCATGTTCCCATCTGTCCTGGGCACCAACACTTCCCTTGTTCTGCTGTAGGGGAGGTCATTATCAATTTGTGGCGTGACCTTTTGGTCTTGCTTCTGCTCCACCAAAGTGCTGGCTCCAGTGTTGGTGTTGCTGAGACGAGGGATTGTTGTGTTGGGCTTTTTAGATGACCTGCTTCTGCAAGCAGTGTTGGAGGTGGCTCTGGAGGATGGTGTGGCATTCATGATCAGGAGTTTGGATGGATTCTGTATCTTCAAACATTTGCCCTAATCCCGAACAAGAGTCTGGACTATTTAGGCCTGACCCTTGGCATAGCAAGGGCATAGGTGTTCCTTCTGGCGGACAAGGTCCAGAAACTTATGTCAGCAATTCAGTTGCTGCTATACCGCTAGCGGGTCTCCCTTCGTGGCTACATGCTGGTGTTGGAGTTCAGGGTGTCCTCATTCGCAGCGGTTCCGTATGCTCAGTTCTATACGGGGACTCTCCCAGGGAATTTTTGTCCAAATGGGACAAGTCCCCCTCCTCCTTGGATTTTTAAAGACCAGATCATTGCTGCTGTGCTGGCTCCAGCCTCTGATATTCCAGAAGGGAAAATACTTTCTCCTATTGCTTTGGACGGTGGTCACGACGAATGCTAGCCTGTCTGGCTGGGGACATTTTCGGTCCTAGTTGCTGATCAAATTTTGGCACTTTGTGCGATTAGGCTGTATCTGAATCTGTGGACTGAGTGCCTTCGGGACATCCATTTGGATTCAGTCCGACAATGATACGGTGGTGGCATATATCAACCACGACGGTTGTGGGAGCACTGTTGGAGGCCTCCCAAATTCTTCGATGAGCAGTACACCAAGTCCCAACACTGTCTGTGGTGCTCATCCTTGGAGTGTACATTTTAGTGGGCGAATTATCTCCGTTGTAAAACGTTGGATCACGAAGAGTGGTTTCTACATCCCGAAGTATTTTGTCAGATTTGCTTTCATTTAGCGCATTCTGGCCATGGTTCTTCTGGCCTCTTCAACAGGTGGTGTCAAGTTGCGTGGCATGGCCGCGGGATGTGATGCCACAGTCGCTCTGGTGGAGCTGCGGGCTCAGTATTGTCTGATGTATGTGTTCCCTACCCTCAGCTTCTACCCCGGCTGCTGCTGCTGCTGCGTAGAATACAGGCAGAAGGTGCTCCGGTATTTCTAATGGCTCTGGACTGGACTTTCCTCCCCTGGTATGCCGACGTGGTGCGCCTGATTGCGGAAGCTCCTGGGCATCTGCCACTTGGAGATCTGCTGTCTCAAGGGCCGATCTTCCATCCTGCTTTAGTCGCTGGCTTTAACTGTCAAGGGCCAGGTGTCAGCATAGATGGTTTTTTTTTTTTTTTTTGCAACGTCACCAGGCAACTCATCGGTTGGTCCATACTTTTATTCAAGGTGTTCAGTGTGGGACTCCTCCAGTACATTCCCTGTTGCCTCCTTGAAACCTGAGTTTGGTCCTTTCTGCTCTCCCGGAACCTCCCTTTGAGAACTTTCAGGCGTTTCCCCTGCTTACGCTTTCTCAGAAGTTGGATTTTTTTAGTAGCCATTATCTCTGCTTGCAGAGGGTCAGAATGGTGGCTGTATCTTGCAGGTCGCATTCTTTGGTTATGCACGAGGATACAGTAGAGCTTCATCTGCATCCATTCTTTCTTCCAATGGTAGTTTCGGCTTTCCGTTTTGAAGACTTGGTTCTGCCCTTCTTGTGTCCACGTCCGTCTCATACTAAGGAGTTTGCATTCTCTGGATGTGGTTCGGACAATTTGAGGCACCTATTCTCCATGTTCATTCCTCGACACTGCTTGTGACTAATTGGAATGCCTATGTAGAGAGTGGGCAATGTAACCCTATGGTCAAGACTATGAAGACGCTGTGTCTCTCAGTGAACTCAGAGAAAAGGATGTTACGGTGAGTAACAAAAAATCTCTTTTTTTTTTTTTTTTCTTCGCTATCAAGCAATTCCAGCAGAAATATGGTTATTGAAACTAGGTGAAGTAAAGATAGTATCTTGTTCATCAGTGAGCTTCCTTGGGAAGCATAGGGAAAAATACACTGTATATGTAAATTGGAGGACATTTTAATAGTATTTTTTGATTGAGTTTCTGGAACCTAAAAAGGTTGTGTGTGAGTGTGTATATATATATATATATATATATATGTAGAGTGGGTATAGAAAAGGATCACCCCCTTTAAAATCACATTTTGTTGCTTTGCAGCCTGCAATGAAGACAGTTTTTTTGTTTTATCTAGCTGTATTTAAGTGCTACTTATAACATCCAAGTGAAAAATATAACATCATGTCTGAAAAAAAAAATCAAAAACAGCATCACTGAGTTGGAAAAGGATCACCCCTCCCCCCTCCTAAAATTACTTGTAAACTCCCCCCTCCTAAAAACGACTTGTAGACTCAATCAGGTGTAGCTAATCACCTTCTCAATGGCATACAAAGCCATTTGACTTTCACCTGTGATCAGCTGTGGTCATTTTTATTAGCTCAGTATGAAAAGGGATTTCCTGGAGCATCTCCGTCCCTGGCAGTGCAACTGAAGCAGACAATCAACTGTGGGTGGCAAGGCAATGCCAAAAGATCTCTGGGATAAAGTTGTGGACAGGCACAAGTCAGGAGTTGGATACAAACAAATTTCAAAGGCTTTTTCAATGCCTAAAGGTACAGTGAAGTCTGTTATTAAAAAGTGGCAGGTATTTGGTACAACACAGACCCTCCCTAGATCAGGACGTTGCTCCAAACTGGATGAAAGAGCCAGGAGGAAACTGATCAGGGAGGGTACCAAAAGGTCTACAGCAACTCTGAAGCAGTTGCTAGAACTGATGACACAAATTCTCCACAAATGTGGCTTGTATGGGAGGGTTGCAAGAAAAAAGTCGCTCCTCAAGAAAGGCCGCATGCAGTCACCACTGAACTTTGCCAAAATGCACCTTGAAGATTCTGAGGCCACATGGAAAAAGGTGTTCTGGTCAGATGAGACTAAAATTGAATGATTTGGCCTGAACACTAAACAATATTTTTGGTGGAAATCCTATACAGCTCACCATCCAAGTACCACCATTCCTGCAGAAAAGCATGGCGGTGGGAATATCCTGTTATGGCGGGTTCTCTGCAGCAGGGACCGGAGCACTTGTCAGGATAGAAGGAAAAATGGATGGGGCGAAATATCTTCACATTCTTAGGAAAATCTGCTGCTCTCTGCCAGAAAGTTGTCAATGAGAAGAAGGTTTACCTTCCAACTTGACAATGACCTAAAGCATACAGCACAAATGGCCACACAATGGTTGAAGGAGAAGACGGTGAATGTCATTGCATAGCCTAGTCAGAGCCTAGACTTAAACCCCATAGAAAATCTGTGGAATGACTTGAAGACTGCAGTCCACAAATGGTCACCATCAAATTTAAAGTAAATACAGCCGGATACAATAAAAACGATGTCTTCATTAGAGGCTGCAATGCAACAAGATATCCGCCCTATAGCAGAAATACTGCTACTTGGCAGCACGGGTGCGCAAAATCACGTGTGTGTATATAAACGTGATTTTGCATTGCCAAGTAGGGGGCGCGCACACGTCTCGATATGAGCATGCCCTGCTCGTGCTGCCATTCACAGCCGTGGCTGTCAATCACTGGGCACCGGCTGGTAATTACTCGACGCTGCTCGGTGATTTCTGACAATCACCAACTGGGAGGAGGACTATTTTGTTTACGAACAGTCGTCCTCCTTGTCAGCTCGGGCACACTGCTCTGGATGGCTGTGCACAGCCCAGCCATCCAGAGCAGTGTGATTACAGTGAAACAAAGACATCCTGCCCCCTAGTAAAACACTCCCAGCGCACAGTTAACCCTTTGATCGCCCCTCATTGTTAACCCCTTCCTGCCCAGTGCCATTAGTACAGTGTCAGTGGGGTTTTTTTCTAATTTTTTTTTTAGCACTCATCACTGTATTGGTGTCACTGGGGATGTCGGTGACACCAAGTCAGTTCCCCCCAGTGTCAGAATGTCCACCGCAGTCCCGCTATAAGTTGCTGATCGCCGTCGTCATTACTAGTAAAAATAAAAAATCCCAGTGTGTATATACCACCATTTGTAAACTCTATAACTTTCACATAAACCAATTAATTTACACGTATTGGGATTTTTTTTTAGCGAAGACATGTCGCAGAATGCATTTTGGCCTAAATTTATGACTTTTTTTTTTTTACTGGACATGTTTAATAGCAAAAAGTCAAAATATATATATATATATATTTTTTTTTTCTCAAAATGGTTATTCTTTTTTTTTTTTAATAGCGCAAAAAACGCACAAGCGATTAAATACCCCCAAAAGAAAGCTCAATTCGTGGGGGGAAAAAAGAGATGTAAATTTCATTTGGGTGCAGCGTTGCATGACCGCGCTATTGTCTGTTAAAGTAACGCAGCGCCGTAACGCCAAAAATGGCCTGGTCAGGAAGGGGGGTAAATCCTCTGGAGGGCAAGTGGTTAATAGAGCATGCTCTAATGGGAAAAGTAAGAAGAACCTTGTCCTGGAGATGATAGGCTTGAATGATAAGTTGTCGAATCCACCTGAAAACAGGAAGCAGGTTGTCTCTGTAACTCAAAAATGGCCTGCTCAGGAAGGGGGGAAATCCTCTGGAGGGAAGGGGTTAAAGCAGAACTTTACCCCATAACAACTTGATAAAAAATAATGTTCTTTAGCAAGGAACATACCTTCCACATTATTATGCTACCAAAATTAGTGTGTGCTGTCTATTGCCTCCAGCATTGCTCCTGTTTCTTCTGGCTGGAGGCTGCCATTTTGTTAGAGCCCTGAGCAGCAGTAAATCATAAAGTGGAACTAAACCCATCGATTTATTGGTTTCAAAAAACGGTTAAATTCATTTACCATCCAGAGGATTTACCCCACTTCCTGACCAAGCCATTTTTTGCGATATGGCACTGTGTTAGTTTCATTGACAATTGCGTGGTCATGCAACGCTGTACATAAAAGAAATTTTATGTAATTTGTTTCCTTGCAAATAGAGCTTTCTTTTGGTGGTATTTGATCACCTCTGCGGGTTTTTATGTGTTTTGCGCTATAAACAAAAAAAGACCAACAATTGTGGGGGAAAAAAAAAACTTTTTTTTTTTTTTCAACATTTCCAGTAAAAAAATAAATAAAACATTTCTTCATAAATTTAGACCAAAATGTATTCTGCTCTCAATGTCTTTGTTATACATGTAAATTAATTGGTTTACACAAATGTTATAGCGTATACAAGTGGCGGTTATACTGGATTTTTATTTTTTATACTAGTAATGGCGGCGATCAGCGACTTATAGCGGGACTGCGGCTGGCATTCTGACACGGGGGGGGGGGGGGGGACTGACTAACTGCCACTGACATCCCCAGTGACACCAATACAGTGATCAGTGCTAATAAAAAGCACTGACACTGTACTAATGACACTGGGCAGGAAGGGGTTAACATCTGGGATGATCAAAGGGTTAACTGTGTGCTGTGTGTGTTTTACTTGGGAGATCTGCTGTGTATTTCTCAGATGTGCAGAGAAATACACAGCAGCATGCCATTGCTGACAGGAGAGAGACCTGTCAGTTCTGCCAACGATCAGCGAGTCCTGGCTGAGAATCGCTGGCCGGGACCTGGTGATTGACATGTCCAGCAGCCAATTGTGGCACTTGTAGGGTGGCCTGCGCCCCTTATCCTGCAATGCAAATCACATATATTTACGTGACTTTGCGCAGCCCTTCCACCCTGTAGTAGTACTTCTGCTATAGGGCAGCAGGCATGTGTTTAATGTCTTACATAGCTATACCTGCAAAAGAAGCCAGTCTGAAATGATCTAGCAGGACTTAATATTCTGACTAAAGTTCCACTTTAAAGGGGGGGGGGGGGGGTAATTATTTTCTATACCCACTGTATGTATTCTGTTTTCTCTCCTTTTTATGGTAACATTCAGTACAGTATTAAGACCTGTCTTGTAATACAACAAGATACTCTAGATTAGGGAAAGGGGAATGCAGGGCATTTGTTTAATATTCTAAAGATTCTGGGAATGGAATTGTGTCGTGCAGGAAAAAGCCACGCAGGTCTTGGTGCTCTCACAGTTTTGAGCTCTGTTGGGATGAGTGGCATGACCACCACCTGTCCCAATCGTTATACGGGACCGCTGTGAGGTCCCGATCATGTGATCACTGATTGGCCAATCAGTGATCACATGAATAGTAGTAAGCAAGATGTCCCTTCCTGACATCATTGCTTACTACATGTGAAATCTGTGAACGATCATCGAGATCACATGGTACAAGGCTATTCACAACAGCCTTGTACCATGTGACAAGCTGTGACCAATCACAGCTCGCACAGTATTTCTCGATGACTGCAAGAATGCAGCCAGAGAGAAGGAGAAATGATTGCTCTTACAGCCTTTATGGGTGTAAAAGCAATCCGTTTACAATAAAAAAAAAAAAATCTTCATCACACCCCACAAGTAGTACACTGTCACCATGGTGACTGCTAGGGTGAACATAAATAATATAAAAAAATAAATAAAAATGTTTTGAAAAATTATAATTTTTGGTTAGAAACTAATTTGGGTTATTTTTTTTTTATTTTTTTTTTTTTACTAAAAAGATAACTGAATAAATTTTAGCCAAGATTTATGAAGAAAGATTTATTTGCAAAATTTTATAAAAACACTTTTTTTCAAAATGTTTGGACTTTTTCATTTATATAGCAAAAAAAAAAAAAAAAAATCCCAGTGGTGAATAAATAACACCAAAATAAAGTTTTATCTGTCTCAAAAAAATGCTAAAAATGTCATATGGGTACAGTGTTGCATGACCGCACAATTGTCATTCAAAGTGTGACAGCGCTGAAAGCTGAAAATTGGCCTGGACAGGAAGGGGGTAAAAGTGTCCGGATATGAAATGGTTAAAGTCTCCCAACTTTATAGCTCATTATAGTCTGCATGTCATGGTTTGATTTTTGTTTGCAAATATTTTTAATTATCTTCCAGTAAAAATACATCTTCCTGTCCCCCTTCAGTGCTCTGACGGTGGCACCCCGCACACAGATTTGTATTGCTTGGAAGGGAAGGGGGTGTGTCTCACCAGGTCTGTTACTAAGCACTGATTACAGAGTGCACAAGGTCTAATTTTGGTGCCTATTATGATGCACAATTACATTTAGACATCCTGCACAACTGCTGTCACAGGGAAAGGATAAGACTAGGAAAATGCAGGTTGTTAGTCCAATGTCTATCTGGTAGCATACGGTGAAGGAAATAAGTATTTGATCCCCTGCTGATTTTGAATGTTTGCCCACTCACTCGGTCTAAAAATCGAATGTTCGGTGTATTGTAACACTGAGAGACAGAATAGCAACAAAAAATTCAAAAGAAATGCATGTCTAACAAATGATGCACTGATTTGCATGTTCATGAGGGAAATAAGCATTTGATCCCCTATCATTCAGCAGGATTTCTGGCTACTAGGTGTCTTTCATACAGGTAACAAGCTGAGATTAGAAGCAGTCTCTTAAAGGGAGTGCTGCTAATCTCATTTTGTTACCTGTATAACAGACACCTGTCCACAGGAGCATTTAAACAATCAGATTCCAAACTCTCCACCATGGCAAAGACCAAAGAGCTGTCCAAGGATGTCAGGGACAAGATTGTAGACCTACACAAGGCTGGACTGGGCTACCAAACTATCGCCAAGCAGCTTGGTGAGAAGGTGACAACAGTTGGTGCAATCATTCACAAATGGAAGAAACACAAAACAAGTGTCAGTCTCCCTAGGTCTGGTGCACCATGCAAGATCTCACCTCGTGGCGTGTCAGTAATCATGAGAACAGTGAGGAATCATCCCAGAACTACACGTGAGGATCTTGTCAATGATCTCCAGGCAGCTGGGACCACAGTCACCAAGAAAACAATTGGTAACACACTACGCTGACAAGGATTGAAATCCTGCAGTGCCCGCAAGGTCCCTCTGCTCAAGAAAGCACATGTCCAGGCCTATCTGAAGTTTGCCACTGAACATCTGAATGATGCAGAGGAGGACTGGTTGAAAGTGTGGTCAGAGGAGACCAAAATCGAGCTCTTTGGAATCAACTCAACTCGCCGTGTTTGGAGGAGGAGGAATGCTGCCTATGACCCCAAGAACACCATCCCAACTGTCAAACATGGTGGTGGAAATATTCTACTTTGGGGGTATTTTTCTGCTAAGGGGACAGGACAACTGCACCGCATCAAAGGGACGATGGACGGGGCAATGTACCGTCAAATCTTGGGTGAGAACCTTCTTCCCTCAGCCAGGGCATTGAAAATGGGTCGTGGATGGGTGTTCCAGCATGACAATGACCCAAAACACACGGCCAAGGCAACAAAGGAGCGGCTCAAGAAGAAGCACATTAAGGTCTTGGAGTGGCCTAGCCAGTCTCCAGACCTTAATCCGATTGAAAATCTGTGGAGGGAGCTGAAAGTCCGAGTTGCCAAACATCAGCCACCAAACCTTAATGACAGAGAGGATCTGCCAAGAGGAGTGCGCCAAAATCCCTCCTGAGATGTGTGCAAACCTGGGGGCCAACTACAGGAAACGTCTGACCTCTGTGATTGCCAACAAGGGATTTGCCACCAAGTACTAAGTCATGTTTTGTGAAGGTGATCAAATCCTTATTTCCCTCATGAACATGCAAATCAGTCATCATTTGTTAGACCTGCATTTCTTTTGAATTTTTTGTTGCTATTCTGTCTCTGTGTTACAATAGATCAAACATTCGATTTTTAGACTGATCATTTCTTTGTGAGTGGGCAAACATTCAAAATCAGCAGGGGATCAAATACTTATTCCTTCACTGTAATTCTACTTCGGCTGTGTTTTTTAATGATGTCAAATGTCTCTGTAGTGGTTTGTGATTTCTGATGAATAACAGTCTTGCATGAATGGTACAGGCCGTATTTAATATCTTAAACAAGTACACTTCATCCCTTCAGTTGACCTCTCATGTCTTCCACAGTTTACTGCCAGAATTTTGCCCCAAATTTTAAGGAGAGCGAGATGAACGCCATTGCAGCGGATATGTGCACAAACGCCCGGCGCGTGGTGCGCAAGAGCTGGATCCCAAAGCTGAAACTGCTGATGGCCGAAGGTGACGCGTACACGTCTTTCATCAATGACACCGGTAAAATGGAGCCGGACCTGATGGGAGCGGCCACCGGCGGAGATCACGGCACCGGCTTCGATGGCGAGCCAGGCGAGGGGATGCCCTGAAACCCTTCTGTATGGGCCCACACGTGTAAATATCACCCTCTGTCTTCACCGAGGGAAGTGGGGGTACAGGACAATGTGGCACTCAGGAGGTGGACTGTAATCTAAACGCCGCAGTAGGAGGTGCTAAGTATGACTGTGCTGCTGCACGGACTAGAGACTGGTGTGGAGGTACTCTGTATCACTATACACTGCTGCATGAGGTACTCGGTATCATTTAGCGCCCCGTGTTTCATTATCAGTATACAGTTATACGCAGTGTCATTATATAGTGCAGCGTGTACATTATCAGTGTATAGAGATACTCCGCATCGTCATACAGCACGTCAAAGATCGTAGAACTGAAGCTGAGATTCACTTGTAAATAGATACTTTGCGTCATTTTATAGTGCAGTCGAGGTAGAAGTATGGTATTCTCATTGGCCAACTGATAACCCAAGTCCTGCATCCCTGCTGCGAGATTTAGCGTTTTTTCTTTAGTAATTCCTTCCATTTTTCAAGCACCTCCTGTGGCATCCCAAGAAGGAGTCGAAGGTTGCCCCCTGAGCATGCTGGCTGTGCACAAGAAGCCTGGTATGCTGGGGCCCGAAACAAGCTGCAGATATGACCTGTATATTCACGAGCTTGCAAGGGAAATACTTGCATTGCACAACCAATATGGACAGAGCGCCCCCTCCTATAGCAGCCAGATATTCCGCTTTTTAGTCAGATCACTGAAAGATTTCTTCTGATTGGTTGCTGTGGGTCACCGTACTTTTGTCTTCGTCGATGGAGCCCCGTAGGCTTGATACTTCTTAACTGCACTAGAAGAAAGAGTTAGATGCCTGCTTGTTGCTGAGGGCAGTACTGTCTCTATACTGTGCTCCAGGGTTTGAATGATCTCCTGGCATGTTCTTGGGTCTTGTAAACGGAGACCTCTTACGTTTTTTTGAAAGGGTTAAAAAAACGTTTTTAGTATTCCTTTTTCTCCAAAGTTTGGTGAATCCAAATCCTAGTTTTGATTGACGCCAGCACCTTGCTTGAAGTGAACCCAGTCACCCCACTGGAACCAATTTTTTTGTAAAACCAATATTTTATAGAATATAACTTATTCTTTCATGATCCATCTTAACATGGCTTTCTCCTAAACGAGCTTCCTTCCTTCTTTTTTTTTTTACATTTTATCAGCATGTCGTTGGCTAAGCAGCCCAAGCACAGCATTGTCTCTGCTGCCTTTTGATCGCAAGGTTGTCGCAGCTCCAACACCGGACTGGTCGTGGTGTAATCTCACAAACCATTGATAAATTCGCATGGGTGGCTTGTGAGTGAAATGTATTGGGTTAGCTTGTTCTGTACTCGGGTGCAAAGCTAGCTAGCAATAAGAAACGGGTTCCTTGGTGTTTGATTGGTCTTTGGGCTTCGTTTGCTTTAAAGGATTGTACATTACAAAGGTTTTGTTTTTGCACTTTAAAAAAGGGGCATGAGGGTTAGCCGGAATCACTCTGTTTAACCCATCAGTCCTTTTAACTTTTGAACGAAAGAAAGACTTCGGAGCAGACACCACAAAGAGTTTGGTATTACCCTTGCCAGCCAGAGAATCCTCTTCTTCTTCTTTTTCTTCTTCTTCTTCTTTTTTTTGCACCCTCTGATGCTGATTTTTCTTTTCTAGTAAGGATTTGAAGAGGTTTCCTTTTTTCTGACAATAGTGCATGGAAGTTAATAGGGGCATTCTCATTGGATAGCAGGGCAGCGAGTAGATGGATCTTTTTCCAGATGCCAAGTATAGCCCTTTTATATAGGAGAAACCAGGATCAGAGGGATATGTAGAAGTGGCCTCTCTGGCTGACAAAGGTAAATGTGAATTCTGAAGGAGTTTTAATTTGAAAAGAAAAGAAGAAAAAAAATAGCTGACCTGTTTGCTTTATAATCTATTACCAAAAATAACCAAAAAGACTACAAAATGGATTGTGAAGGGCGGGAGGTCATATTCAATCTTGGCTTGATGCTAGCACAATATCAACTATTTTAATGGCAGTGGGATTCTGAATGTTTTTTTTTTTTTAAAGTTCACTTAGCTATTTAAAAAACTTCAGAAAGGGTCAAGTGCTTGTAGCAGCCAAATCATATTGTTCCCCTGATTCTTTTTTTTTTTTTTTGTACCCCCTTGAGCAGGTTATACAGGGAAAGTAAAAACCTGCTTGCTATGGGCACCAGCCAGATTTGTCCTTGTGTTGTAGGAAAAAGAAAAAAAAAAAAGTAATTCTGTATATTAAGGGCCTTATGTATGAAGGGGTCTGCCCATAGGAACCAGTTAGTGCTTTAATTCTAGCAGGGTGAAAAGCTAGTTGGCTGCTATGGCTAACATAGCAACCCTTTTAGACCATTTTGTATAGATATACATATGAAGACCCCAAGTCAAGACAGAATATCCAAGTATCCATGTGTCAGATCTGTTGTTAGAGGACAGCTATGTGTGAGGATTTTTAATCATTTATCAACGTGGGAATTCCTCTGGTTGGGGATTGCCTGATTTGAATGCGGTTCAGTTGCCAGACAGAGGTATATCATACTAAAAGGAAAAAAACCTCCCAAGTATTTGACCCTTTACACAGAGCTGTGAGCACGGATCTGATCGGTGTTTTTGTTTTTAAACCAATAGCATGCATGGATACAGTTGTTTGCCAATTGGTTCGTCTGAAAGCCAACCGGAAAACGTTGCGGAAATTAGCTGCAAGGATAGAAACGAAGGCGCTTCCACCATTGCCTGGCTGGTGTGATGTGTCTCAGTCATTCACCGAGTCTATCACAGCTTCTACACCGACAGGCTCAAAAGACGGGGCAGCAGGTAAAGCTGCAGGTAGGATTAGGTAGTAACGGTTTTATCTGTATATATAGGTGCACAGATCTGCAGCTATCTTACCAATTTTTATATTTGCATAAGCACAGAATTCTCTCTAGGGATGTTAGAAAGAATGCATTCCAGGATACACAACATCTGAATGGGGTTTCCCTTTTAAAAGGGGTTTAGAGATTAAATCAGATCCCCACTTAAAAAAAAAAAGAAATCCCTGTCTTTTCCCACACATTACTTTTAAAAATTCCCCGTATTTCACGCCCTTTTTTCCTCCCGCAGTCTTCTGGCTGGTCATATGATGCCTTTCTCTTTTGCCCCAGTGTTGGGCAGTTCACAGTCCGAAATGCTACATAGAATGGTGATAAATCATAATAAATGAGTGGTCTCTGCACAGCATTCTCGTGTGGCCCTAGGCCGGAAATCTGATGCACCTTCACGGGGTGTGTCCTTGACAGCCTGGGCTCCCAGGAAGTAGGTTGAATGACGCAGGACGTCATTCAATTCAGAAGATGGGTGGTGAAAGGAACAGAGGGCAGTACTGGACTGGAAGATGAACATAAATAATTTAAAGCAGAAACCTGCTTTAAGAAAGCCTTTGCAGGCAGGTCATGTCTGCCAGTGACATGTTGATGCTGTCCAGGAGCCATTTCCATCATGGAGATCAGTCAGCCTATGACTTTAAGAGCTTCCATATCTGATTTGTTTTAAAATTGGCAAGCTTCAGAGCTGTTTTCTTGCACTGGTTTCAGTATTAAGGCTAGGTTCACGCCTATGCTTGTGCTTTTGTCTGTTTTTTTTGTATGTTTTTTTTTTTTTTTGCAGCGGTTTTGATGCTTCATATTTTTTTTAGGATGAGACTCATTGTTAAAGCGATTCTTCAGCTATTTCTTTAAAAATGAACAGCCAGCAGGTACAAAAACTGTACTTTTACACTCGCCTGTCCAGGGATGCAGCGCTGTCCTCTCCTGTGCTGGTTTCTTCACCAGTCTTTGGGTCCCCAGCGCCGACACATTACGGGCTTGTTCACACTTGGCTGTTTTACCAACGCTTGCCAAACACCCCTATAGCGTTTGGCAAGCGTTGGTCCGGCGTTTGCGGAGAGTTTTTTAACGCTCGGCAAGCGCCGCATGCGCGGTTTAGCGTCGGTTGCTAGGCGTTTGCCGAGCGTTAACGCCCCACAAACGCCTATAATGCAGTTTGAGTGGTGTTAACGCTCCGCAAACGCCCCGCAACTGCACGTTTGCGGAGCGGCACCATAGACGAGAATAGGAGGCTTCAACGCCTCCTGACTCGACCAGAGGCGTTCGTTTTGCCACGACGCAAACGCTCCCGTTAGAACAGCACCATGTGCTGTAATGTGCAGAATTGGCAGAGGCGTTTGGGAAGCGGTAAAAACGCTTCCCAAGCGCCTCTCTGCCGCCTGCACACAACGCTAGTGTGAACGTAGCCTTACTGTGGGCATCCGGCTGCGACTCCTTGCAGCTGCACAGAGTTTCCCACTGTGCATTCGTGAGCTACGATGCGCTTTGTGAATGGACCCACAGCCTTCTTGGATGTGTGACATGTCCCAGAAGGTTTTGGACAGGAAGGGGGAGGGGGGTCAGTGGAACTTCCGCTTAGATCGCAAAATACATTTATTTTTCACGCGCTCCTTTTAAAGTCTAAGGGGCCAAAATTGCACCTTTCCGCACCAAAAGAAGTGCCTGCACCTCTTCTAAAAACGCACTGAAGGAACATGCATAGTTGTGAACAGTCCCCAGGGAAACAACGTAAAATGGATTGTTGTGCGTTTATTGTGCGTCAGCAAATGCGCTAAAAGTCGCACAGTTGTGAACCAAGCCAAAGAGTTGCTGACTCTTAACAAAGACCATATTAGATGTCCTCACACCGGATATGCATGATTTTTTACAGCTTACTAAGCATTATTAATACATAGGAAAACCCTGGAGCTTGCGCATTTAAAACCAAGCTGGCCGTGGCAACGCCAACATTTTGTATCCCGACAGGCCACTTTTATTACCTTTTTGTCATTTGTTAAATAACTGGAGCCAGATCCAAGAGGCTTCTCAAAACGTATCTCATGCAGCAGCTGCATTTAAAGCTGGAAGGAAGGGCGGCGCTGGAGTCGGTAAACATGCTGAGCTGCATTTTCACAAATCCAGAATTTAAGATTGGTCTCATTCATTCAGTCTCAAGATAAACTAGAAATCTCTTTGTATATTTAAAAAATGGACCGCGATAAGGTCACAAATTGACAAAATAAACTGTGCAATCTTTAACCCCTTCCCGCCGGTGCGTCCTGGCCCTTTAAGAGTTTCTGACACCGGGAGGCGGGGTGGGTGGGGCGTGGTTTAGGGATCATGTGACCGCTGTGACGCTTCGTCACGGCGGTCACATGATCTGGAAAGGTCCCGATTGAAAGAGCAGACCGGGACCTTTCCATGAGTACCGCACATGTGTGCTGGGAGCGCGCAGGGCGTGCACTCTCAGCACATATGTTTTTTCTTGCCTGAATGCAAATGTGCAGCCGCTCGGGAGGCCGAACATTTGTGTGCAGCTGGCGTAAAGGGGTTAAAGTGAAAAAAACAAAAAAAAAAAGGAGTTCAATGGATTTCTGGTCAGAGTAATATGTATTCTTTTGTACAGTGTCTTAGGGGGATAAAACATGGGGAAATGTACATATACTGCATTTTTTTTTCCCAGAATACACTTTAGAAAAAAAAAGTACAAACCAAAGAGATTTCTATGTTTGAAAGAAAAAAGGGGTGCTGTTGCGCTTAGGAAAAAAATGAATTAACATATGTGAAAGAATTGACTATATATGATACCTGTATAGCAGCAGTCCTAAATGTGAATTTCTAAACACAAAATCTTATAGATTTCAAAAATGGACGGCGCTAAGGTCACAAATTGCCTAAATAAACTGTGCAATCTTTAAAGTGATAGCAATGAGCAAAATACAAATAAAATATTAATATTCAGTCCCAACATGTGAATAATTGTTGCAACGGTGCTGAATCTTTGCACCAATTACTCACATGTTGGGACTGAATATTAATATTTGTATTTTGCTCATTGCTATCACTTTAAAGATTGCACAGTTTATTTAGGCAATTTGTGACCTTAGCGCCGTCCATTTTTGAAATCTATAAGATTTTGTGTTTAGAAATATTTAGGACTGCTGCTATACAGGTATCTTATTATTATTATTATTATACAGGATTTATATAGCGCCAATAGTTTGCTCAGCGCTGTACATTATAATGTGAGACAATACACGAGACAGCACAGTAACAATACAATTCAATACATGAGGGGTTCGAGGGCCCTGCTCCTTGGAGCTTACAATCTAGGAGTCTTATATATAATGAATTCATTCACATGTATGTTAATTCATTTTTTTCCTAAGTGCAACATCACCCCTTTTTTCTTTCAAACATAGAAATCTCTTTGGTTTGTACTTTTTTTTTTTTTTTTTTTTCTAAAGTTTATTCTCGGGAAAAAATGCATTATATGCACATTTCCCCATGTTTTATCCCCCTAAAACACTGTACAAAAGAATACATATTACTCTCACCAGATATCCATTGAACTCCCTTTTTTTTTGCCCAGACAGAATTTAGGATGAAGGTGCAACGGATTCTTAGTGATTTCTCGTCATCTTGTTTCCAAAACCTTTTTATTTGTGGCAAGCTTTTTTTTTGGCCATACAATTCTTGAGAGAGGCTGTCCTATATCTTTTATTTTGCCTATCATTGCACGTTGTTTTTGTAATGGTAAAAGAAGGGGTGTCTATTGCACAGATAACAACTGAGTTCACTCTGCACCCTGCAGCTTGTCAGCACTGTACCTGAAGCACTTTGTGTAGCAGGCATTGCCAATCATTACTAGAGAGTGCTGGGGTCTTCTTTTGGGCTGATTGAGCAGCCTACCTCCCAGGTGATGCCAGGAGCAGCTGGTGCACAGAAGCTGAATGTAGTCAGTGCCAGTAGGTGGCAGGGGGGTTGTAAAGCACATGGTCAACCTTGGGGTTAAAGCTGAAGTGTAGCTAAAAAAACAAATCCTGGGCTTTTAGACTCATTTACTTCAGTTGGTATGATGCCTTGTTTAAGGTTTTGTTTGATATTGATTCTTGAAGTTTAAACTTAGCCTGCCTATAGCATGCAGCGCTTATGTTCTTGATCATGGAGTCATGTCATGCTTCTTTGTTTTGTTGCAAACCATTACCCCCGGTTCACATCTATGTGGCTGTGCAGGTCGCGTTTTGCATGGGCACAAGAGCTCATTAATTTGAATGGACTCCCGTGACACACAGAGAAGTCCCTGCACTTCTTTGGAAAACGCAGCCCACACGGGAACCTCGGTTCCCAGTACAGTTGCTTTTTCCAGTGCGGGCGGAGTGCCATTAGAAGTAATGGCACCCGCCCGCGGGTCCGCATTCCTCTGTGCGGGTGGTGCGGCTGCACGGATTTTCGTGTGGATTTGTAGCGGCACCACCCGCACAGATGTGGATCTAGGGTCAAAGAATTAAAAAACAAAAATCACTACAGGTTTAGTCAACATCACTTACCTGTAATAAAGTATGCCCCGTGTTGTGCAGGCAGTGGAATCCTGGAGAAATCTTCACTGCGGACATGCCTGTCCTCATCCTGTCTCTGAATCTCTGGCCCCGCAGTGGTTAACAGCTTTGGGTCTTCAGGCAGGACAGCAGTACAGATGGTCTAATAGGGACATGCCCCCTGCTTCTCTGCTAAGAAAAGTTTTTTCTAAAATTGAAAATGCTGTCTGTAACCTGATCTGTGAATGGAGGAGATAATCCTGTGAATTCAGACTTTCTACTATTCACAGCTGGTGTTACAGGTAGTATGATAAATTAAATACATTATCTCAGTGGAGGAGGGGGATCTGTGCTGTTGTGCCGGAGGACATGAAGCTGGTAAGCATTGCAGCGCTGTATGTTCAGCAACAGGAAGAGGACAGGCATCCCTGAAGTGCGGATTTCTCCAGGATTCAGCTGCCTGCAAAACAAAGGACATCCTTCATTACATGTACATATACTTTTTTTTTTTTAATTGGTTGAACTAGATGGACTGGTCCTTTCTTTTTCTTTTTTTTCCCTTTTTTCTTTTTCTTTTCTTTTCTTTTCTTTTTCTTTTTTCCTTTTTTCTTTTCTTTTTTTTCTTTCCCTTTTTTCTTTTCTTTTTTTTCTTTCCCTTTTTCTTTTCTTTTTTTTTCTTTCCCTTTTTTCTTTTCTTTTTTTTTCTTTCCCTTTTTTCTTTTCTTTCCCTTTTTTTTTTTTTTTCTTTTTTTTCTTTTCCTTTTTTTTTTCTTTTTTTTCTTTTCCTTTTTTTTTTCTTTTTTTTCTTTTCCTTTTTTTTTTCTTTTTTTTCTTTTCCTTTTTTCTTTTCTTTTTCTTTCCCTTTTTTCTTTTCTTTTCTTTTCTTTCCCTTTTTTCTTTTCCTTCCCTTTTTTCTTTTCCTTTTTTCTTTTTCTTTTTTTTCTTTTCCTTTTTTCTTTTCCTTTTTTTCTTTTTTTTTTTTTGTAACCAGCGTATGTAAGTGATGTTGAATACAGCTGTATTTTTTTTTTTTTTTTGCAGATAAACTTCAGATTTAAGTTGTTAGGACAGTCTTCGGGGACAAGTAATAATGAAGTTTGTTCTACAAGTAAACTTCTTTCTTTTAAGCATTTAAAAATCTAAAGCTGCTTTTGATGGCTTTTTCAGTGTGCGTCGTCTTTTTAGTACAGGTCCGGAACCTGCTGGAAGACTGTTCTGTCACAGTATGTAGTACTGTTCAATTTTTTCTTTTCTATGTTAATAAAAGGTCTGTCTTTGGATCATAGGGTGGGCTGTTATGCAAATTTGTGGTTAGTTTGCTCTAATATTTTAAATCTTTTTCTGTTCTGGCAATAGAAAGTCATTAAGGGCTCATTCACACAGGCCTCTAAAATGCAGCCTTTTAGATGCGTATTTTTTTTTTTTTTTAAATGCATCCTAACAGCACTATAGGAATCAATAGGGCCATACACACACGGCTGCTTTTACAAGCGAAAATGAGTGCCATATTTAGCAGCGTACAAAAAGTTAGGACACAGCTGCGTCCGGGGCCCTACATATCTGCAGATTTTACATGCGTATAAACGCACATACGTGTACGCATGTATTTTACACAGGATCCTTTGCTGGCTGTGCCAGAGAATGTGCATTCGTCCTTATGAAACATTCTAGCCTCATTTGTTTTCTGGCCTGCACTGTCTGTGACATCTCTGCTGCACATACAAAGGGTCAGTCTTAAAACTTACATTCACTTTTGGTGACGCAGATTCCTTTTGTCTCTTGGGGACATCAGTGGTGAGTTTTACATTTTTTTTCTGCTCTGTTTCTGTCTAGGAAGTTTGAGTTTTAACTGATGAGCATAGAATTTCACTGATACAGTTGAAGGCCCATGCGTTTTTAAAGGTGGGTAAAAGCAGGTTCCCTCGGGGTCAACGGCCCAGCAGCAGTTGGTAGTTTCAATATCTGTGGCTATGCCATTGAAGGCTGAAAAAGTCGTAACAGGGTCATTTCTAACCCTAGGTTCACATCTGTGCAGGTGGTGCCGCTGTGGATCCGCACGAAAATCCGTGCAGCTACACCACCCACACAGAGAATTGCGGACACCATTTGTTCTAATGGCACGCTGCCCACACTGGGAAACGCAACCGTACTGGGAACCGAGGTTCCCGTGCGGGCTGCGTTTTCCAAAGAAGTGCAGGGACTTCTTCCCTGCGTGTCACGGGCACGGGAGTCCCATTCAAATGAATGGGCTCTCGTGTCCGAGCAAAACGTGGCCGCATAGGTGTGAACCGGGGGTAAATGACAACAAACCTGCTAAAAGAAACACAAACACCCACCTTTCTACAATGGCCCATTTGTTGAAACTCGGCCGCTGCTGTCAGATATTCTGTATTTACTGGGAGGTCTGGAACTCCTCCCCAGTGGCACGCTGAGGCAGCAGGAGGAACCACCATGTGCAGCAGCAGAGGAAGCTGGTATTTGGTACATCTTACTAGTCTTGATACTAGCAGCGGCAAAGACGCTGCTAAAAAGATAAGTGTGTCCCTCTTCTTTTAGCAGTAGACATGAAATAATGAGAACTTAGTAATAACACGTGTGTTATCTTTGCGTGTTGAAGAGGAATTCCTGGTATGGATATTTTATACATACTTTTATACATAGGTCCACCCTTCCCCACCTCTTCTCCTTGTCCGATCTGAGAATGCTCTGCATTCATTCAGCTGTCAATCAGGCAGCAGAGTGTATCCTGACAATATTGTCGGGATGCATCCAGAGACTGGAGCTGCTCTGCCCTATTAGCGGGCAATAGCAGGAGGTCGCAGGAGGACAAAAAGTAAAATGTAAGGGGAACTAAACCTTCCTTTCCTTTTTAGCCTCTATTTGATCTTCAACTGCCGTGGTGCTGCACATGTGATCTGTTATGACACCAAACATTTGATGGAGGTCGCAGGAGGACAAAAAAGTAAAATGTAACCCTGCAAGTGAAGTAAGCCCAGGAATAGTAAAAAAATAAAACTCATAGCCCAGGAATAGTAAAAATATAAAACTCATAGCCCAGAAATAGTAAGAAAATGCAGCTTTACTGCAAGACTTGGCTTCAGTCCGGAGCGGTTCCCTGTAGTTACTCCTTTCCACCACTACAATGTGTTCAGTCCTCTGGGCTGAATGACGGTCGGTGTCACTCCAACCCACTTCCTCTGAGGCCAAGCTGTCATGGACCCCCTTGGGGAAGGGGGGGGGGAAGGCGTCATCATAATGGGGGGGTTAGGGAGGATCGAAAATATCGGTCTTGAGTAGACTGATCCTTTTGCAGTTCGTTCAGAAATTGTGTTGTTTGCTTATCAGATCACCGGGTGACACCTTAAGCTGCGTCTCGGAGAACTTTTTTTTTTTTTTGTTTTTTTTTGGATGGTACCAAATGGCTTCTGCGTGGTTATGTAGACCTGCGCTTTTTAATACGGAACAGCTGCTTCCAGCTTCTCCCACATGGCCACCTCCTTATTTCATGATGCATTTTACAAATGGGATCCTAAAAAATAAATATTTCCACGCGGTTTTAAGTGCAGGAGTTGAAGGGAGAGGTGTGGCGTTGGGGCGCGGCACCGCCTACCAGGCATGCTGTTACATGTTCATTTTGTATATATATGTATAGTTGATCTTGTAGGCAGTTGGATGAAGCCTGTAGTATATAGGTTCTTCTGTACAGAGGTATATAGGGATAGGTTGGGCACTCTATGGTACCAGTTAGTAACGAGGCCACTGAAAATAGAACCTACTGTAATGACTGTATGCACAAACCCTGACAAGGCCGGGGCGAGATGTATGACCACTGAAGGAATGGCCAAATGATATCGTTGCCCTGAGCAACCAGATATCTGCTTTTACGTTCACTACAAAACCCACAAGGGGAATCTGGTTGCTATGGGCAACCTTTTCCTAGCAACCAGTCATATTATGGTTTTCTTTTTGCCAGTTTGGAGGCAATGGCAGCTTCTTGCTGTAGGCAGTGTGTCCACAGCAGGGGCGGACTGACAACTCATGGGGCCCCCGGGCATTAGGGGATCATGGGGCCCCTGTGTCCTTGCCCAAACTAAAAAAAGCCTATGAAAAAGGTACCAGGGGCATCTCATGGGGCCCCCTACTGACCCCGGGCCCTTGGGCAGTGCCCGAGTATCCAAATGGTCAGTCCACCCCTGGTCCACAGCAACCTGATATCAGCATTCGTTTTCTTTTGCACTTGAGTGGTGGAGTCTTGTTGCTTTACACCATGGGCGTCAAACTGGCGGCCCTCCAGCTGTTGCCAAAACTACAAGTCCCATGAGGCATTGCGAGATTGACAGTTATAAGCATGACTCTGAAAGGCAGAGGCATGATGGGAATTGTAGGTTCGCAGGATACCCCTGCTTTACAGACTATCTCCATGGCAACTGGTTAATGTTCCATAAAAAAAATGATAGCTGGAATCTGATTGGCTGTTATTGGGAAGCTAACTAGGAGCTGGATCTATTTGTATTTGGTGTAAAAATAAACGGCGCGCAGCGGCGGACTGACCATTTGGAAGCTCGGGCACTGCCCAGGGCCTGGGGTCAGTAGGGGGGCCCCATGAGATACCCCTGGTACCTTTTTCATAGGCTGTTTTGAGTTTGGGCCCCATGATCCCCTATTGCCCGGGGCCCCATGAGTTGTCAGTCCGCCCCTGACGGCGCGGTACATCGAATAACACACTTTTGGGGTCCGTTCACATCGGGACGCAATGCGGGAAGAGGCTTGTTGTGTGAACGTGTCCCGCACAGCGCATGAATGCTCCGCTCTTGCAAGAAGTGCGTGGGTGCCAATAATTAACGCATCTCTTCGGCTGCGGCCACCAAACCACACGGTAACTACACTCTTGCACTACTACTTGCGTGGTTACATGTGTTTGGCAACCCATTCAAATGAACCGAACCCCTTCAGAACACGTGGGAATGCAGCATTCCTTTAACTGGCCCTTAAAGGGGAACTAAACCTTTCTTTGCGCCTCTGTTTGATCTGCAACTGCCATGGTTCTGCACATGTGATCCGTTATGACGCCAAACATTTGATGGTTTGGCTGAGAGCACAAGCAAATGTGACAATTCACATTCCTGGCATGCTGGGAAATTAACTGTTTTGTTTTTCATTAAATCGATGGGTTTTGTTTCACATTAAAGCAGAACTAATCCCACCAATTTATTGGTTTTCTGTAATAGTTACATTCAAGACATGCCGTTATTGTTAACCGTCAAAGTTGCTTGTGCTCTTTACCCCCCCCCCCCCCCCCCGGTCACATCAAAGCCGATGTTGAAATCGTGCGACTTACAGCAAAGTCGAACGATTTCAAAATCAGATGACATGCCGATTTCAGCTGTGATTTGCAAGACATCCGACACAAATGTCTATGCAAATCGCAACAAAAGTACTGCATGTACTACTATAGAAATCAGTGCGGATCTGACCGAGTCAGAACCGCACCAATATGACCGCTGTAATTGCGGACAATAGGGTGCGACTTGGCATACGATTTGCAAGTCGCCTGACATGCCAAGTCACACCCGATGTGACCGGGGTGTAAATCGGTATTAAACTTGTGCTAGTATGCACCGCATAATGAGAGAAAAAGAAAAAAGCCCTTCAGCTCTGAGCTGTCACCTCTTGGCGTTTCCATCTTCGCACATCACTGCCATGCATGGGAGTCACCATGGTGGCTAAATTGCAATAGAAAAATTGACCAATTGAAGCTTGGATGTTTTTCTTTTCTTGTTTTTTTTTTTTCTTTTTTTCTTTTCTTGGTTTTTTTTTTCTTTTCTTGTTTTTTTTGTTTTTCGTTTCTTATATTTTTGTTTTTCTTTTCTTGTTTTTCTATTATTGTTTTTTTTTTCTTTTCTTGTTTTTTTTGTTTTTCTTTTCTTGTTTTTTTGTTTTTCTTTTCTTTTTGTTTTTCTTTTCTTGTTTTTTTTGTTTTTTTCTTTTCTTGTTTTTCTATTTTTGTTTTTCTTTTCTTATATTTTTGTTTTTCTTTTCTTATATTTTTGTTTTTCTTTTCTTATATTTTTGTTTTTCTTTTCTTGTTTTTCTATTTTTGTTTTTTTTTTCTTGTTCTTTTTGTTTTTCTTTTCTTGTTTTTCGTTTTCTTGTCTTTTTGTTTTTCTTTGCTTGTTTTTCTTTTCTTGTTTTTTTTTTCGTTTTCTTGTCTTTTTGTTTTTCTTTTGCTTGTTTTTCTTTTCTTCTTTTTCTTTTTTTTTTTGTTTGTTTTCTTGTTTTTTTGGGGGGGGGGGGTTTCTTGTTTTCTTGTTTTTTTGTGGGGTTTTTTTTTTGTTTTTTTGTTTATGCAGCACATCAGCCAGCCTTCACCCAGTGCTGGTTGTAAAAGCGTAGGCTGAACTCGATGCAAAGAGCAAGCAAGAAGCCATCCCTTCACTTGTTATACATGAGCTCCATCGATCTTCTTGGGCGCGCTGGTTGCTCTTACGATTCAGCCTTTTCATGATGTAGGCAGTGTAAAATCACCACATCATAATCCACGTTCATTTCCTACCTTTGCAGTTTCCAGCATTATGTATAGAAATCTTGCGTAGTTCTAATAAACACTATATTCAGTAAGGTAACGCGTGGAGATTGCCGCATCTCAACTAAGGATTCCGAAGACACAGTTGAGGTTTTTATTACAAGGGCTGCCATTGGGGTTTGACCGACCTGCCTGCACCATGCATGTCTTGCTGTACATATATCTGTATATATATAGTAACCTCTCTTCCCACGTGTAGGTTTTCTCAGTTAGCTGAGCCCTGCTGGGCTGTAACGGGATGTAAATAATTTGAATTAATATTTTTGCAGGCAAAGGGGTGGGAATGGAGATCTGAAAAGAAGCAGCCCTTAGGCAATCCGTTTTTGTGTGTGTTTTTTTTTTTTTTTTTGTATATGCAGAAGTGCGCAAGGCTGCACAAGCATATGTTTTTGTTTTCTAATTCTTTTTTTGCTTCTGTTTGCTTTTGCCAAATTAATTTTTCACTAGTGATCACATCCACCATTTTCACAGTAGTTGCTTAGGAAAACATAAAGGAAGATTCAACCTATTTTAAACATGTATATTTTATAGGCCTTTCTGTTACATATGAAAATTTGCAGTAGTTGCTGGTAATAGTGTAGTACATGCTCACAAACAGTAGATGTCACTGTTGGGTGCTGTCTGGAATAGCACACTTAGGAAAATATGAGCAGGCAGATGTAATACCTGCCAGCTGATACTAGATGGCGATGTACAGTCATGGCACATGGAAAGCACTGCTAGAATTGTGTGCTGGGACTTGTAGTTCTGCAAAATGGGCAGTAAGAGATTTGTCACATACTATGCCGTCTTTGGACGACTTCAGATTGGCAGCTTTGGGTTAACCCTTGCATTTCTGGTTCTAAATGATACGACAATAGTGCCAGCTTCTGAATGTGAGCATGTGCTACACCCACAATTGATATGTCAAAGATTTTCAATGGAATTGCACAATTTTAATGGATGAAGTTACCTTTGTTTCAACCAGTCCTATAAAATGTAATGTTGATGAAGGAGAAAAAAAAAGAGTGATTCTTCCCTTGTTGGCAATAAAAATAGACAATTTCACTGACAGACTGGTAAATTTTTGGAATGATTCATTAGCAGAGAGGGAGGGCCGCACCTTTTATTCTTTTTTTATGCTTCTGTTTTTCTACTCCCCCCTGGGCCAGTGGGTATTTTTTTTTTTGTTTTTATATGTTTATTTTTTAATTGTAGGGAAAAAAAATTGAAAAAAAAAAAAGAATCCCCATTTCCTTCTGCCATAACGGACTCTTCACTAATTGCGCACTCTTGATTGTTAAGTGCAAATGCTTTGAGATAAGCACCACACCCAGATTTCCTCATCCACGGCGCAGTGGGCGGGGAGGTTTCTGTGGTTTCTAAAAATGCTCCCTTTCCGTGTCTCCTTCCTCTCTGCTCTTTTAAGTGCCAAGATATCGCTGTGTGTTCCCTTAACTGTGAGACAGAAGAATTGCACATAATGGAGTAAAAATTCCGAAAACAGATATTAATAAACATTTTTAACAAAACTGAAAACTGTGTTTTGTTGTTAATTTTGAGTTTATTTATTTTTTTAATTACTTTGTTGTTACTAGGTTATGTACCCCCTGATCATACTGAATACAAATGCTGGAACCAATCATTCACCAACACTGTGTAGCAATAACATTCCATACAATATTGAGTCTATTCCCATTCAGGTGGATAGTCCCAGCAGGGAAACAGAATCACTTTTAATGAAAAAATTATAAGTGCTTGTGAGCTACTATGGTAAATGGCAATTGTGATAAATTAATCAATTAAATTAAATAAATACACACGTGTCTCGCTGACACTAAACACTCATCAATAGTGCCTGTGACTAAACATAAAATACAACAAAGTGTGCCGCGCACCAATGATTCCTGTTCAAAAACTTAACCATGTGATCCAGCATTAAATTTGGGTGCTCATGATTAGCGGTCTGCTTCTGTCAGGATAGCCCAGGTTGTTGCTCCTCGCGGGTCGTTTTGGGATGGCCTGAGGGACGTGTCGGCACTATGTTTTCTCTTCTTTTTTGACATCATTAATGTGGAGTACTGGAGAGAGGAGACAAAGCAAGGAGTAGACCCCTGAAGGAGAAAGGGAGAAATCCATCCACATCCAACACAGGGATCAGTTTACCTGAGAGACCACAGGTGTAATAATAATAATATTACAACGTTCAATCTATAATCTAGGAAGGATATCTGCCACAGGAAAACGTTCCATCTGTCCTTTTAGGACAAAAAACTGTTTTAGCCTAATAACCTGTTAGGCTAAAATTAAGGTGAGTGCATAGAAAAATTATATCCTATCCATTTATTGATATTGGATTTTCAGAAGAATAGCACACTTTCAAATTTTATATTTTTAATATTTTTTTTTTATTTATCTGGTCTCCCCCGGACCCTGCATTCACTATATCTGCTCTCCCCGGACCCTGCATTCACTATATCCGCTCTCCCCGGACCCTGCATTCACTATATCCGCTCTCCCCGGACCCTGCATTCACTATATCCGCTCTCCCCGGACCCTGCATTCACTATATCCGCTCTCCCCGGACCCTGCATTCTCTATATCCGGTCTCCCCGGACCCTGCATTCACTATCCGGTCTCCCCGGACCCTGCATTCACTATATCCGGTCTCTTCGGACCCTGCATTCACTATATCCGGTCTCTCCCTGGACCCTGCATTCACTATATCCGGTCTCTCCCCGGACCCTGCATTCACTATATCCGGTCTCTCCCCGGACCCTGCATTCACTATATCCGGTCTCTCCCCGGACCCTGCATTCACTATATCCGGTCTCTCCCCGGACCCTGCATTCACTATATCCGGTCTCTCCCCGGACCCTGCATTCACTATATCCGGTCTCTCCCCGGACCCTGCATTCACTATATCCGGTCTCTCCCCGGACCCTGCATTCACTATATCCGGTCTCTCCCCGGACCCTGCATTCACTATATCTGGTCTCCCCGGACCCTGCATTCACTATATCTTCTCTCCCCCAGCACCCACTACATGGAAATGCAATTATTTTAGTCAATTTAAACTGCCAAATACCTTTTTTTTTTTTCATCAGTATATAGCAGTCTTGTGACTTCCATCAGTATCCCGCTGAGCACTGGTTAATCTTATGAGTTTTTATTCTGTTCTGACTGTACTATGAGGCTGCATAACCCCTGACCCTCTCTCTGGACAGAGCCGATTGGTCCTGTGCTGATCACATGCACCCTCCCAAAGAAAAATAAAACTCTGGCAATACACCCTAAACTGAGCATGTGCAGATTAACTCCTAGAGCTCTGTACTATAAGCAGATGGATTGCGGACAGGAGCATCAGAGAAGACAGGATCAATCAGCCTTTTTACTCAATGCAGAGGATTAACCCCTTAGGTTCCACAGTGAGTACAACAAGCATGCTTTACTGCATATACAGACTTGTTTTACTGTTGTGGGTTTAGTAACACCAGGGGCGGACTGACCATTTGGAAACTCTGGCACTGCCTGAGGGCCCGGGGTCAGTAGGGGGCCCCATGAGATGCCCCTGGTACCTTTTTCATAGGCTTTTTTGAGTTTGGGCAAGGACACAGGGGCCCCATTATCCCCTATTGCCTGGGGGCCCCATGAGTTGTCAGTCCGCCCCTGAGTAACACTTTAGTGTTTTCCTTGAAGGAAACCTGTATTATAGAAATGTGAGTTGTCATTTTGAATCTGCTTCTGATCATTCTAGTTTCCTGGCTGAAAAGCTGATCATCTGGTTCTAAAGCAGCAGGGAAGTCTTTGAGGGGGAAAAAAGGTCCCTCCTGCAAGTTAATGGCATAATGTGCTAGTATGCATCACATACTAACACATGACAGACCTACCTGTAAAAGGGATCCCTTCAGTGGCATGATTTCACCACTGACAGGGCTTCCATCTTCACCCAGTCTTCCTTCCAGGTTTGTGGGCTCCAGCCGTTGACATGGCCGAGCCATGATGATTGGTACTCTCATGCATGGGAGTCACGATTGTGGCTCAGTATTCTGGATTGATGGCACATTCAGTGTTCCCTGAATTCAGAGTGCATTGTGCATGTGTCGGTGACGAAAGTAGCTGCAACAACTGTGAACATCTCCTAAATGGTGCACGTTTCTGAGATATTCAATGTGCCTACAGGTGAGCTTTATTATACACTTACCTGCAGGTACAAGCGACCTAGCCGTGTTCACTACTGCTTTAACCACTTCCAGTCCGGACACTGTCACCCCCTTCCTGTCCAGGCCAATTTTCAGCTTTCAGCGCTATCACAATTTGAACGACAATTGCGCGGTCATGCAGCACTGTACCCATATGAATTTTTTTAGCATTTTTATCAGACAGATAAAGCTTTATTTTGGTGGTATTTATTCACCACTGGGATTTTTATTTTTTTTGCTATGTAAATGAAAATGTCCAAAAATTTTGAAAAAAAGTTTCTTATAAAATTTTGCAAATAAATAGTATTTCATCATAAATCTTGGCCAAAATGTATTCCATTATCTTTTATAAAAAAAATAACCCAAATTAGGTTATAACCAAAAATTATAATTTTTAAACATTGTTTTACATTTTGTTTTTATTTGGTTTTTTTTTTAACATACTGTCACCCTAGCAGTACAGTGTCACCATGGTGACACTGTACTACTTGTGGGGGGTGATGATGATTTTTTTTTTTTTTAACACTGATTGCTTTTACACCCATAAAGGCTATACATGCAATCATTTATCCTTCTCTCTGTCTGCATTCTTGCAACCATTGAGAACTACTGTGTGAGCTGTGATTGGTCACAGCTTGTCACATGGTACAAGGCTGTTGTGAATAGCCTTGTACCATGTGACCTCTGTGATCATTCACAGATTTCACACGTGGTAAGCAATGATGTCACAAGTAACATCTTGCTTACTACTCTGCATGTGATCAATGATTGGCCAATCAGTGATCACATGATCAGGACCTCGCACAGAGGTCCCGTCCGACGATCGGTGTTTCACTGTGTCTGGAGGACACAGCGGGCACTGGAGTGCTGCGAGTTGGTTAAATGTCACTAACTGCAAAGATGCATTCAGCAAATGAAGAACATTGCAGGTTCTTCGTATTTGTTTAGATCTCAAAATATAGATAAAGCCAATTTTTTCACCCCTTTTTAGTTTTTGGTCTGCAACTCATTAGGGAGATTTCCTTCACTTATTGTCCTATAGACACAACTGAAACCTGCAGCTTTGTGTTACTAAAAGGCAGGCTTGTATACAGGTTTTGGGCAATTGTTCAACATTTTGCCAAGGCACCCCTGAAGAAACCTCAGGGTACCCTGGTTGAGAGAGGCTGGTCTAAATCAGGGGTCTCCAAACTTTCTAAAGAAAGGGCCAGTTAACCCCTTCACACCTAAGGGTAAAACAAATCTAGATGCCCAAGCACAATTTTGCAACGTTGATATGTGTTAGTAAAACCGTCCATATCATCACAACTGCTTTGTACATCCAGGTGGATTATACCGCGTTTTTTTCCGGCCAAAATGGGCTTTCATTTGGTGGTAAATGGTAATGGATATCTCCTGATTTTTTTTTGTAATTATTTTCAAAGGAAAACTGGCCCAAAATAGTGAAAAAAAAAATATTTTTTCTATATATTTAGCTGTGTGTTTCTTGTTACTACCATAACCTACCACCAAAGAGCAACCCAAAATAAATTCTCCAGCTCTTGACGATCGTAGCAATACCCTATATGTGTATGTTATTTGTTGTTTGTACCCGGAGTACAGCCCAGAAACAATAGTGCGCATTTTGTTTTTGTCTTTTTTTTTTTTTTTTACTTAAAACACACTGACACTAACACCAATTTTTTTTTTTTAAATCCTGACCCTGACCCAAACACTAACCCTGGCAATGAACTAGATCAAACCTTTATATACATACATACACACACACTTTTTTTTTTTTTTTAACAAACATTTTTTTTCCCCTCTATACCAGAAGTTAGAGAGATACAATGTATCTCTCCTCCATTCCTAGAGAGAGAGAAACAAAGGGGACGGGCTGCACAGTGACTGATCACTGTGATAGCCAATCGGAGGCTATCACAGCGATCATGTGACTCGGAATTGGGAGTCCCAGGTCCCGATCGTTAGAACAGGACCCGGTACGCTCAGTGACACCGCGGTCTTTGTGCTAGGAGCGTGCTGTGCGACGCGCCCCCAGCACAAAGACAGGTATGCAAATATTTGTTCCCCCAGATAAAAGCCCAGCTCTGTGAGGCCGCATATTTGTGTAACGTCGGCATCAAGGGGTTAATATCCCTCAGACTTGAGGGGGGCCCAGACTGTGCCTAGTGGGAGTAAACAATGCCTGATATTTGGTATTAGGCAGAGAATAAGTGCCCCATTTTTGTTGTCAGTGGAAGGAATTATGCCCCACTCTTGGTGTCATTGGAAGAATTGGTGCCCCATTGTTGGTGTCAGTGGGAGGAATCAAAGGTCGCAGTTTGGAGACCACTGGCCTAATTACAGGAGTTGTGTTCTTTCTTGAATCTTAGTGTGTTTCTTCTAGATCTGTGTACCTATCCAGTGTGAAACGTTTCCTCTGTGCAGGAGCTTCCTGTAATAAAGACCGGTCACTGTGGCTCTTTCCATGTGCCATGGTGGCTGACTGGTCTTGTACCAATAAGGCCCCTCACACGTGCAATCTGATCAGGTCCTTGTCAGTTGGATCCTGTGTTGGTAACATGTTTGTATGTTTTTATTTCTCATATGCATAGAGTAGGATTATGAGTTTTTTCATTTAAAAGAACTTTCTCCTTCTTCTCCCTGCCCCCTGATGGTAGGTGGGCTGGGGAATTTACACACGTGTTTGATTTCTGGGAGACATCAGACTTTGCTCTGAGGAAGGGGACAGGGTCCCTGAAACGTGGCAGAAGTTAACACCATCATGTCTCCAGTTGGAGGGGGAGAGCAGTCCACATTGTGTGTCTATGCAAATACATGCCATTAGCTCCCTTGGTTTGTGAGTATAACCTTTTGTCTCTTATTTTTGCAATAAATTATTTTAAGGTAATGCGCTAGGCATTTGCACCCTCTTTGTTTTCATGTTTCTGTGCAGTGTTGGATTTTCCCAGTCTGAGGGGGGCTCCACCGCCATTTCTTTCCAGTCCCGGTTGTGAAACGTCTGTGAGCATACCAAGAGTGACTAACGTACTGTCACCAGTCAGTATCCCTGATCACCGCCCCACCAGTCATAGGATGATGCTGTACTGCACTGGTGACAGTATATTAAAAAAAAAATAAAGTTGCAGTTAATAAAAAAAAAAAAAATTTACAACTTCAAAAATATTCACCTTGCCACTTACTAAATGCCTCCGACTGTATACTTTCCAAAAAAGGGTCATTTGGGGGGATATTTGTACTGTTCTGGCATTTTAGGGTCTCAAGAAATGAGAGAGGCTATCAGACCATCAGAATTGATCAATTTTCAGATATACATACACCATAGTTTGTAGACTCCATAACTTTCAGACTGAATAGTAAACACTGATTTGGGTTATTTTTACCAAAGAAATATAGCAGAATACATTTTGGCCTAAATGTATTAAGAAAATATTTGCTAAATTTTGTAACAAAGATATTTTGTTTTTATTTTTCAAAATTTTCTATTTTTTGTTTATATAACAGAAACAAAAGAGCCAGTGGTGAAAAAATACCACCAAAAGAAAGCATTGTCTAAAAAAATAAATAAATAATTTATTTGGGTACAGTGTTGCATGACAGTGTAATTATCATTCAAAGTGTGACAGTGCTGAAAGCTGAAATTTGGCTTGGGCAGGGAGAGGGTGCAAGTGTCCAGGATTGAAGTGAATAATAGGGCAGCACAGTGGCTAAATGGTTAGCACTTCTGCCTGGCAGTACTAGGGTCGTTGGTTCGAATCCCAACCCCAGCACCACCTGCCTGGAGTTTGCATGTTGTCTCTGTGACTGCGTGGGTTTCCTCCCACACTCTAAAGAAATGCTGGTAGGTTAATTGGCTCCTGTCTAAATTGTCCCTAGTATGTGTATGTATGAATGTGAGTTAGGGACCTTAGATTGTACACCCCTTGAGGGTTAGGGACTGATGTGAATGTACAATATATATATATGTAAAGTGCTGTGTAAATTGACAGCACTATATAAGTACCTGAAATAAATAAATAATACACAGGGAGTAATGCAGGCCATAGACGGGTCGTTTATCGGCCGAATTTTCGTCCGCACGAAAAATCGGCCGATAATCACACCGTTAGTGGGGTCAGCCCGTCGGCCAGTTTTCACAGATCTCATTTATTTTTATCGGTCATGCTGGAAAATCCACAAAACTTTTTTGTGGACATGGGTGGCAGCATCAACAGGGCCAACCAATTTTTCGTTTATCGGCCAATAAATGGCCCGGCTATGGCCCGCCTAAGTGGGTTGGAACAAGTATGTGCATTGTTTTCTTGGTCATTGTTTCAGAAAGCAGTCTGCTGGTGCTGATGGCTCTACTTCCAGGATGGCAGTACTCTCATGCTTTTTTTTTTTTCTTTGAGATGTCTACAACAGTGAGGTGTTTATAATGTGTACAATGCCCATCTATTATGGGACGATTGTTAAAATAAATGGTTTGGCTACAAGGCCTATTTAATATATTATTCATCTCAAAGTGGCTCCCTCTGTGGCTATAAAATTCACCATTCTTCTGGGAAGTCATTTCACAAGACTTGGAAGCGTGTCTGTGGGAATTTGTGTCCATTCAGGCAAAACAGCATTTGTGAAGTCAGGAAATGATTTGGATGAGAAGACCCGGCTCATATGCTGCATTCCAATGGATCCCAAAGGTGTTCAGCATTGATAACAGCAGGGCTCTGTGTAGGCCTCTACTTGACAAACCATGTCTCAGGCATAGGGGGCAACATCATGCTAAAAGGGGCTTGCTCTGAAGCTGAGAATGCAGTTGCCTGTCTATGGTGTCCATTTAACCACTTCAAGTCCAGACACTTTTACCCCCTTCCTGTCCAGGCCAATTTTTCAGATCACACTTTGAATGACAATTGCACGGTCAAGCAACACTGTACCCATATGAATTTTTTAGCATTTTTTTGAGACAGATAAAGCTTTATTTTGGTGGTATTTATTCACCACTAGGATTTTTATTTTTTTTTGCTATGGAAATGAAAAAGTCCAAAAATTTAGAAAAAAGTTTCTTTTAGAATTTTGCAAATACTATATTTCATCATAAATCTTGGCCAAAATTTATTCCGTTATCTTTTTAGTAAAAAAAAATAACCCAAATTAGTTTATAACCAAAAATTATAATTTTTAAACATTTTTTTTTATATTACTGGATTGCGGTGCCGCGCACTTCCAGGCAGTGAATGCAGGGGCCATTTATAAAACGGCCACCCGCTTTGGCACTGCTCCCATCCAGCCGTTTATGTACATGGGCTGCACGGGAAATGGTTAAATAATGCCATCATGGGGCTAGACAGACACAGAGGGAGTTTCAGTTAGTAAAATGTATAATAGGTGTTCTCCAAATGCCAAGAGCCAGACAGCCCAAGTCATAAACCCAATAACAAAACTAATATTGTGCAGCTTACCAGGTCTTAGATATGGTAGCTGCATTAGTTTTCTTTTTTCAGGCTGTTTTTACCTGGTGACCCTGCAAATAACACTTCCTTTTCCAAGGGAGAAAATACTTCTCCACTGTATCTATGGAGGCAGCTACAGTTGTCACAATGGCTGTATGTCTGCCTTTGTTCATCTCAAAAAGGAAGAAATTAGGAAACTTAATTTTCAGGCTAAGAAAGCACCCATTGACCATGGCAAAACTGCAAACCAATGCTGCTACCACAGCTGTAGCACTGGTCAACTGCAATAAATGAAATGTATTGCTGTCACAAAGATTAGACACTGTTGCTCAGATAAAAAAAAAAAAAACAACCTTATTTATTACTGTGTATGTCTGCTGGTATGTGGCAGTGCTGTGGTAATATCTCACACGGAGTCCTTGTCCAATGGGAAGCAATTGACCTGTAATTACGATTTGTAACTTGCAAACTCCATCTATGGAGCAACCTGAGGCCAATACTAGGATTTATGTGACAACAGCACAATCAGTAAAATAACGAGAGCAACCACCAAAACGATGATCGCACACCACTGCCGCCGGTCTGTAAGAGAAGGGGGAGAAGAAAGAAAAAAAAAGTGTGATTATTGCTCCTGAATTCTCTAAATCAGTATTTCATTCGTGGCAGTCTTCAGCATGCAAAATGTTTAGACATTCCAGTTCAAAAAAAAAAAAACAAAAAACAGTCCCACTAGATTAGAAAACCAGTCCTGATCACTTTTGAACTACAGCAATAATCAATGGCTGCCTGCACACCTTGCTTCCTCTCCTATATACCCTTCATTGAGGTAGTCTTGTTATGGCAGAATGATGACCCTGCAAACCTGAGTGCTCAAAATATTCTCATTGTTAAGGTTGGCCAATTTAAAGCAGAACTATAAGCCCCCATACTTATTTATTTATTATTTATTTCAGGTACTTATATAGCGCCGTCAATTTACATATATATTGTACATTCACATCAGTCCCTAACCCTCAAGGGGTGTACAATCTAAGGTCCCTAACTCACATTCATACACATACTAGGACAATTTAGACAGGATCCAATTCACCTAGCAGCATGTCTTTGGAGTGGAGGAAACCGGAGTACCCGGAGGAAACCCACACAGGGAGACCATGCAAACTCCAGGCAGGTGGTGCCGTGGCTGGGATTCAAACCCACGACCCTAGTACTGCCAGGCAGAAGTGCTAACCATTTAGCCGCTGTGCTGCCCGTATACTTACCTTTGCTTCAATATACCCAAAATCTCCCTTGCCGGTTCCAGAATCTCCTCTGTGGCCTCTTCCTGCTGTCACCATCTTGATTGACTGGTGCAGGATGACGTCATTTCCTCGCATGCGCAAAGAGTACAGTCATCCTGGTACTGTGTAGGAATGTAAATGTAGCTGCACAAGCGGAAGACTGGGGAGGCAGGTAGATTTATTTTATTGCAGCAGATAAATTGCATGTATCTTCTGCAAAAGAGAGTCTGCCCACAGTTTTTTTTTGTTAAATAATAAACTTTAGTTCCACTTTAACCACTTCAATACGGTCACTTTTACCCCTCATCCTGCGCTGTCGCACTTTGAATGACAAATTGTGTGGTCATGCAACACTGTACCCAAACTAAATTTTAACCGTTTTTTTCCACAGAAAATAGAGCTTTCTTTTGGTGGTATTTAACTGGGTTTTTTATTTTTTTGCTACATAAATGAGACTGAAAATTTTGAAAGGAAACATTTTTTTTTGTTTGTTTCGGTAATAAAATTTTGCAAATAAATAATGGTCTTTAACCACTTCCAGTCTGGACACTTTTACCCCCTTCCTGTCCAGGCCAGTTTTCAGTGCTATCACACTTTGAATGACAATTGCGCGGTAATGCAACACTGTACCCATATGATTTTTTTAGCATTTATTTTGGTGGTATTTATTCACCGCTGGGATTTTAATTTTTTTTTGCTATGTAAATGAAAAAGTCCAAAAATTTTTAAAAAAATGTTTTTCACATTTTTGCAAATAAATAATATTTCATCATAAATCTTGGCCAAAATGTATTCCGTTATCTTTTTAGTAAAGAAAAAAACCCAATTTAGTTTATAACCAAAAATAATAATTTTTAAACTTTTTTTTACATTTTTATTTTTTTTTTGTTTTTTTTTTCTTTCCATACTGTCACCCTAGCAGTACATGTGTACCTCTGTGATCATTCACAGATGTTACACGTAGTAAGCAATGATATCAGAAGTGACATCTTGCGTACTACTCTGCATGTGATCACTGATTGGCCAATTAGTGATCACATGATCGGGACCTCCCACAGAGGTCCCGTATGACGATCGGTGTTCCCATGTCCGGAGGACACATCGGGCACTGGATCTTGGTGCTGCACGCTCCCAGGGAGCGTGCACAAGCAGGGGGTGGGGAGGCCGTTTATAAACGGCCACCCGACCCTGCACTGCCACTGTCCGGCCGTTTATATACAACGGCCGGATGGGAGGTGGTTAATAAATTTAGGCCAAAATGTATTCTGCTACATTTCTGTGCTGAAAACAACCCAAATCGGTGTATATTATTTAGTCTGTAGGAAAGTTATAGAGCCTACAAACTATGGGATATATCTGAAAATCGATCAATCCTAATGTACTGATAGCCTATCTAATTTCTTGAAGGCCAAAGATTCCAGGACAGTACAAATATCCCCCAAATGACCCCTTTTTGGAAAGTAGTCAGTCCAAGGTATTTAATAAGAGGCATGCAAGTTTTCCAAAAGTTGTAATTTTTTGTCAATCTTTCTGAAAATTAAAGAAAAAAAACTTTTTTTTTTTTTTTACACAGTGACAGTAAAAAAAATTTTTTTTCTATTACTTTAAGGTTTTGTTTTTTTTTAACTCACTGTGGCCAGAGCAATATAACATTTTTTTTTATACACATTGTGATTCCTTACAGCAGTGACTGTCACTGCTACAAGCAAGCATTTTACTGAATTAAATGGATTCATTGTTTTGTTGTGATTAGCTGGATCTGGAACTGTGGGTATAGGATTATAACTTTTTTTTTTTTTTACAGTTCAACTGTATGGACTTTTGTCTTTTTTCAGCCAGACTAACTATGTAACTAGCTGTGATTGGTCACAGCTAATCACATGGTACAGTTGGGTTGTGTGATTAGCTGTGATTGGTCACAGCTAATCACATGGTACAGTTGGGTTGTGTGATTGGCCCTGTCTGTACCAAGTGACCACTCACAGCTAACACAATTGTAACAATGAATGGCATGACTCTAAACCATTCATTGTTTACAACTGTCATGTGATCTGCTGTGACTGGTCACAATGATCACATGGTACCAGCAGAATGTCGGTGCACTGATCAGTCACACGCGGCCACGTGCAAGGCTCGTTCCCAAAGGATGTCCTAAGACGTCCACCCAGAACAACAAAAGTCCTGCCAGGCCGTCAACCTGCTATACGCCAGATGGGAAGCAGTTAAAGTAGTGAACATGAATGGTGTCTTATTTGCTTGCTACAAACATGTGCCAGAGCCAAAGACAGGCTCTTTTTCTGCAATGCTCTGTTCCCCTTCCTGTACTTTTTTTTAGCCTGCAAGTATGTTGTGTTGGCTATATGATTATCTAGCCCACATATCCCAAGCAGCTGCACAGAATGCATGGGTCAGTAGTAAAAGTAATATGCAGAGAGTCAGGAGTAAAAAATAACGAACATCCCAGCAGTGCAGGGGTCAGGCGTATATAACATACATAAAACAGCCCCCTATAGGATTTATTCTACCCACTAAAATTCAATAATACACCTACTAAAAAAAAACAAAAAACAAAAAAAAAACACATTTCCATGCACACAGACACACTAATATCCACATAGATACAGACTAAAAAAGAAAACCCCCCAAATAACACAGATGTACTGTATCTGTCTGACCTGGGCATCCTATCCCATTGGCTGACTCCCTTTCAAGTTCATATTCTCCCAACCCCCTCCTTTAGTATAGCTAAAGGCAAAACTTTAAGTTTTGGATAAAGTGGAGGATTAAAATCCCTGTCAGTTGTGACTGTATGTGCCCCTGTTAGGGAGATTCACCTTCTATTTTTAACCTGTTTATCATTATCATCGAAAGTAAACAAAAATCCCAAATTTTGTGTTTTCCCCAGAAAAATTATAGAGGGGAAATTTTCCAATGGGGACACTAGTTCTGGTAAAAAGAATTCTCCTATTTTGAAGGGATTTCCTCTCACTTCCTGTTTGGCCACGGGACAGGAAGTGAAGAGAAATCTCCACAATGGGACACATGAGAAAAAAAAGAAGAAAAGTCTGACAGGGCTTCCCTTGCTCTATCCAAAATGAAAAACAAATTGCCAAAATGTCTACTTTAACTACTTGCCAACCGCAGATAGCCGAATGACGGCTACACTGCAGCCGGCCAGTTCTGGGAGGGCGTCATATGACGTCCTCCCAGAACACGCTCTCCTGCGCGCTCCCGGCGATCTCCGTGTCCTACGGACACAGCTGATCACGTGATGTGGTAAAAGGCCAATCACAGCGGCCTTTTACCACGTGATCAGCCATGTCCAATGACACGCTAATCACCGGGAAATGCAACTGCCGGTTCTCGGCTGCACTTTCCTCACACTGTCAGAGCGTGAGGAAAGTACTGCCAAGAACCGGCAGTTGTCAGAGCAGGGATCGGCACTGATCGGTGCCCACCTGTGCCACACACGTGTGCCACCCAGCAGTGCTGCCAGTCAGTACCCAGCAGTTGCACCAGTCAGTGCCACCTATCAGTGCCGCCTATCCGTGACACCTCATTAGTGCCGCCTATCAGTGCCGCCTCATCAACGCACATCAGTGAAGGAGAAAAATTACCTGTTTGAAAAATGTTATAATAGAAACAAAGACATTTTTTTTTTTCAAATTTTTTGCACTTTTTTGTTTATAGCGCAAAAAGTAAAGTGACCAGCGGCGATTAAATACCACCAAAAGAAAGCTCTATTTGTGAGAAAAAAAATGGTAAAAATTTCATATGGGTACAATCTTGCATGACCGCGCAATTGTCAAAGTGCGACAGCGCTGAAAGCTGAAAATTGGCCTGGTAAAGAAGGGGGTATAAGTGCCCGGTAGGCAAGGGGTTAAACACTTACCTGAGCCCAATCTTGATCCAGCACTGTACCTGTCTGCAGCAGCTCTTCTCACAGGAAACTCGGCAGCAGAGGAACCCTAGCAGAGATAGTTGTGTCTATGGATGCACACAACTCAGTGCGGGAGCAAGCCTGCACATCTGTCCCCATACCAAGTGATTTGCTATGGGGCAGACAGAGAAAAAGAGAATCAGACAGCGCAGGCAGAGGATCCCAGAAGAGGAGGGTTTGAACTGCTCTGTGCAAAACCATTACACAGAGCAGGCAAGTATGACATGTGTGTAAAAGTTACTTTTTTTTTTTGTAATAATCACTTTAAACCTCCTGAACTGCTGCCAGTGTAAGGTATATGACAGCGGCACCCACATTGCTGGGTGCAATGTGTAGTTACACAGTACTGTTTGGTAAAGGTTGGGAGGCAGAACAGGTCTGAATTCAGGAGACAGCCTCCCCTTACCCCCTTTGTCCTGGTATTTGATTGCCACACATATATCACAGCTCTGGCTATTACTGTTGTCAGAATGTATCTCCCACTCTGAAAAGATACACAGTTCTGTGCTTCTCTGCCCCCACTCTCTAACGCAGCCACTCAACCAGGATGCTGTGGCAACTTGGTTGACAAAGGCTGCACGAAACATTTATTTACCACCCTTAGTGATGGTCCATTAACCCCTTGCCCTCCAGAGGATTTACCCCCCCCTTCCTGACCAGGCCATTTTTTGCGTTACAGCGCTGCGTTACTTTAACTGACAATTGCACGGTCATGCAAGGTTGCACCCAAATGAAATTTACCTCCTTTTTTCCCATGAACTGAGCTTTCTTTTGGTGGTATTTGATCGCCTGTGCGGTTTTTCTTTTTTGCACTATAAGCAAAAAAGAACCGACAATTTTGAGAAAAAAATTATTTTGGACTTTTTGCTATTAAACATGTCCAGTAAAAAAAAAAATCAAATTTCGTCATAAATGTAGGCCAAAATGTATTCTGAGACATGTCTTTGCTGCAAAAAAAAATAAAAAATCCCAATACGTGTAAATTGGTTTGCATGAAAGTTATAGCGTTTACAAATGATGGTACAGATACTGGATTTTTTTTTTTTCTACTAGTAATGGCGGCAATCAGCGACTTTTAGTGGGACTGCGGCGGACATTCTGACACTGCGGTGGGAACCAACTTGGTGTCACTGACATCCCCAGTGACACAAATACAGTGATCAGTGCTACAAAAAAAAAAAAAAAAAAAAAAAAAAAGCACGGACACTACTAATGGCACTGGGCAGGAAGGGGTTAATGTGAGTGGCGATCAAAGAGTTAACTATGTGTTGTGTTTTCTAGGGGGCAGGGGTTGTGTGCGCTTTACTGTAAGCACACTGCTCAGGCAGCAGTGTGCTCGAGCTGACAGGGAGGAAGATGGTTTGTAAACAAAACAGTCTTCCTCCCCATCGGTGATCGGTGCCGGCGGGTAATTACCGGTTGGGACCCGGTGACTGACATTCGGAACCGCGAATGGCGACATGGGTAGGGTGGGCTGGCCCAGAAATGCAAAAGCACGTGTAAATATACACGCAATTTTGCACACAGATGCCGCCTTGTAGCAGTATATCTACTATAGGGCGGTCCTTAAGCTGTTAATTCACTATAGTCTAATGATGTCACTGAGACACTCCATTTTCATGAGAACACAGCCTATCCATTCACTACATACCAGTTGCATCACTGAGACACTCTATATAGACCAGTGACATCACCCAGAAGCTTCAGGATGAGAAGGCAACTTATTAATTCTCTATTATTCAGTTACAATTAAAGTGGTTGTAAAGTCAAACTTTCTTCTTTTACAGTGTGATCGTATTGCACACAGCAGCCTTGGACCTCCTCTTCTAGGATCCCTCGATGGCGTTCCTGGGTCCTCCTCTCTGTGTGCCATCAAAGGAAGCCACTTCTTATTGTGGCACCCCTTTTGGCTCAATCCTGAGCCGCACTGCCTACATCCATAGACAAAAACAGCACAGCTCATCCCCTGCTCCCTCATAACAGGATTTAAGCCAATGGCTCCCGCTGCCATAGCAAAGCCTGTGAGTAGAGAGAAGAGGAGAGCACCTACAGATGGGCACAGTGCCTTAGAACCATGTTAAAATTATTTTCAGCATGGTATGGGTCCCTTGTGATACATCCTGGTCAATATTTGACTAGCTTAAAATGGTGGTTTCTTTTGAATATCAACTTCCCTACGATCTACCATCAACTACGAAGTGAAGGGGAATGCCTGAATTAATATTCATTATATAGTCTTGTAAATCTGAAGGAAACTACAGAGATTGTACAGACTGCATAATGTAGGGCCAGCTCTAGGCTAGACATTTCTCAAATATCATATGGCAAGACATAAAAAAACCAAAACAAAAACAAAACAAAACAAAACAAAAAAAAACAAAACAAAACTAATGGCATTTTCATTATGCAACACATCAGCACAGGATGAAAGACTCTCACAATGAGGACTGGTGGTTACCAGGGGCGGACTGACAACTCATGGGGCCCCCGGGCAATAGGGGATCATGCGGCCCCTGTGTCCTTGCCCAAACGCAAAAAAGCCTATGAAAAAGGTACCAGGGGCATCTCATGGGGCCCCCTACTGACCCCCGGGCCCTCGGGCAGTTCCCGAGTTTCCAAATGGTCAGTCTGCCCCTGGTGGTTACCCAAGAGGACCACCCATGTGTTGCAGGCATTACAGCATTTACACTATCAGTTCAGATATCGAATGTAAACAAGGCCTTCCTATTCTAGAAGAAGCTTACCACTGGTCATATGGGATACTTTGGCCAATCTCTTCAGCACAGAGTCCATGCGAGTCTGTGTGTTGTCCATCTCATGGGAAAAATCATCAAGCATACTGGGGAAAAGTTTCCAAAAATATCATGCACAGGATATAAACATCAACATTCAAGACAATGTCATGTGTTTCATTTATAATGGGGGGGGACTCACACAGCCTGCTCATCCAGTTCACCTCCGATACGTCCTGACATGTCCTTCAACACTCGAATACTGCCTGATACCAGCTCCAGCTCTGCGTCCTGCTCATCTATGATCAGCTGAAGAGACAAAATGGCTTCATCAGGAGGTGGAATATTCAGCCCAGGAGTCATTCTACAAGGTTTCTGCGAATGGCTCACTTCACAACTTATGTAAAGTGCAATATCCAATCAGCATTTCTCTGAATATTGTTAAGGCAGAAACAGGGTTTACAAACACCTAAGGAATCAGCTAAACAATAGACTTCTCTTGTATGCGCCCTTTTTGTCTCCTAAACATACCATTGAAATTGTGTGGTTATATCGCTTTGGTAAGTGCAAAGAAATATCTGTCTGCCCTGCCAGAAATCCAGTGACTGGATAACTGCCTTGTGTTGCATTGTTATCAGTAATGCCCTCTACAGAAATTGTATGAAAAATTTTGTGGAACCACTGATCGAACGATTTTCTCTTCATTGATGAGTAGGATGTTTTACGCGATAACGATATCGTGAACGAAAAAAATCAGGTGAAAAATGTAGTTTTGCATATGAACGACCGATTTTCTATGCGGTGGTATGACAGTCATACAAAAAATAAAATCTATCAAGCGCTATCACACATGAGCGGAAACAGAAGATGATCCGGGTGTTTATGTCCAAGGAATCTTCGTAAACACAAACGATAAATCCAAATGTTAAAAGTAGATTGGCCTAATGAGATAATGACACCAGAATTCTGCAGATTATATTTTATATATCACTATTTATGTATATAGGTTATGTAATAAACGATATTATACTCATTGCTAGTAATTGTTGTGTATATCGCTCATGCTGGCCGCAAGGGCGTGGCTACAAGGTCACACGCACGCCGCATCACTTCCACTTGTACGGAAGACGTCAACACTACGTATTGCCCGAACAATTTTTTTAGATTGGGCCACGATTTCGACCAACTAACGAACGCCTCTCGGTCGTCAGATGATCGATCGATTTTTTCATCATGTATTCCCACCTTAAGGTCCAGTCCATGCTCTGTGCACTACAGAACACCACCCCATGTTAAGATGTGGAGAGGATAGGAAGCGTTTTACCAAAAGGATTACCAAGTAAAAATAAAGGGGGGAAAAAGCCTGTAAAATTAAGCAAAACTAAAACTAATGCAGCCATCACATCTAAGGACAGGTAAGCTGCAATATATCAAAGTGCATGTAACGGCAAAGCTTTTTTGGTTTATCTTGGTAGTCAAGGGTTAAGCCCACTTTTGACTACTGTTAAAAGACAGGAAATGAGGTTAAAGCCTTTAAGCTGGCCATATATTGTTTGAATTTTGGCTGGTCCCTGCTGAGCCGACCGAGATTCAAACCAGCTATGGGCAGCCTGACTGTACCCAAATTGATTGTTGTACGACTTGGGTACAACCAGCCTGTTGGATTTTTCATGCGATTATTGCCAGCGGCTACAGCCGGTAGCAATCAATGTGTTATCCCAGCAGGGACTACTCTCTCTGACTGTGTGAATGGAGAATCAAGCAATTTTCTTTCCTGCAACCCCTGGCTGTAAAACTGCATAATCTATGGCCAGCTTAAGAGTTGTTACCTAAACAATAGGCGAGGGTAAAACCTTACAATGGGGATAGCGGTCTTAAAAGCGAAACTAAATGCTTTTTAGAACAGGCAGGTTATTATCAAAGAACAGCCATGCAATGCTCCTTCTGAGATAAAAATACACCTACCTGTCCGCTTGCAGTCTTCTGAGGCATGTAAACTAAGCTGCATATGCGCAGTTCACCTTAAATTGCCAGCACCCTGTGTCCCTGTATGCTGGAATGACTGACTCCTGCGCATACGCAAAAGTTAAATTATCCCGCGCCGACCAATGGCAATGCCCAAAGACTAGCACCTGGGGGAGAAGATGCCAGTGAGGGACCCAGACTGTCAGAGGAAGTAACTTTGGTTTTGCTTTAAGAGGGAAATTACACCGATTTCTACATAATTTCTTTCACTTCTTGCTCCATATCTTGGACAGGAAGAAAGAAAATAAAACTTTCCCTAACAGAACATAGACTGCAATAAGTAACCTTTTAAACCTTTCTTACGTAAAAATAAAAAGTTTTTTTTCTTTACATACACTTAAAATTTTTGTTTAGATACATTTGAGGTTAAATTTTTTTGTTGACTGGAAAAAGATTAGTGATATGGCTTGGAAGAGATATAGTTCTTGAGAGTTGTTTTTTTTTCTTTATCACCTCAAAATCAAATCCTATACCATACTGTATATACACATTATAAATATTACTATAAAAAGAAAAAAACAAACAAAAAAAAAAAAACAGGAGTTAGACTTACCAGTAACTATTTCCGGGAGTCTTCCAGGACAGCCCATGAAACGTAGATCTCCACCCACGGGACAGGAAACACGTTACCCTCCACAGATTAAAAGGCGGTCCTCCAGGCCCTAGCCTCAATAAGCACAAGAACCGAAGGATGGACCTGAAAAATAGATCATAAGAACAGCATAACATAATGCAAAGGGTGGGAATCCGGCTGTCCTGGAAGACTCCCGGAAATAGAGTTACCGGTAAGTCTAACTCTGGTTTTCCCAAGTCGTCTTCCAGGACAGTCCACGAGACGATAAGAACTTACCAGTTTAGGGTGGGACTACTGCCTGGAGGATTTTACGCCCAAATGCTTGCTCTTGACTACTCAAGAGATTCATACGGTAGTGCCTAACAAATGTTGAGAAACTTAACGAGGTTGCAGCCCTACATATCTGATCCAGGGTGGCACCAGCTCTCTCTGCCCAAGATGTAGACAGGCCCTAGTAGAATGTGCATTAATGAAAGGTACTGACTGGCCCTTAACCTGATAGAGTGAAATGGCCTGCTTGATCCATCTGGCAATAGTTGGCTTAAAGGCCTGAAACACTCATTTGCTGAAAAAAAAGACAAAAAGCGCACCGGACTTTCTGAATTGCGTAGACAAACTCAAATAGTGTAATAGACATCTCCAACGTCAAGTAAAATGAACTTCTTTTTTTCATTTGAGGGGGGGGGAACAAAATGGGGGCAGAAAAATATCCTGCGACCTATGAAAAGACGTGGCTACTTTAGGTAAAAAAACCAGGAAACGTCTTAAGAACTAACCTGTCATCAAAAGTCGAAAGGAATAGTTCTTTGATCGACAGAGACTGTATTTCACGAATTCTATGTGCCGTGGTAACAGCCACCAAAAATACCATCTTTCAAGTAATGAGTTTAACGGATGCCTGGTTCAAACGGACTAGACGTCAATACTTGTAAAACTAGCGAAAGGTCCCAGGAAGGACAAGACTTCAACGGCACTGGTCTCATTCTAGCCACGGATTTAAAAAGAGCGAAATTATAGGATCTTTCAGGAGAGAAGCTCTTAGAAAAACTCCTAAAACCACTGCTTGCACCTTAACAGTGCTGACGGAAATCCCCTTGTCTATTCCCTCTTGCAAAAAAAATCCAGGATTGTTTGAATGGACGGTTCAGAACACTTTTGCTCCACTATCCAAGACTTAAATTTCTTCCAGACTTTGGAATAGATAGCTTGGCAGCTAACTAATGTTTGTACCACTATATCTGAAAAGCCTTCCTTTAACAACTGTTCCTCATATACCACACTGAAAGGTTTAATGTGTCCAAGCCTGGACAATACACAGGGCTCTGGAATAAGAGGTCTCTTCTCTTTGGAAGAAAATACCGGAGGACTCCATGCCAAAGATTTCAGAAGGGCAAACCAAGGATGTTTTGGCCAATATCACAATGAGATCCAATTTCTCCATTTGAAATTTCCGCAACACTGCCGGAATCATCCTGATGGGTGGGAAGACTGCAATGCCATGGATGTGCCAGAGCATCTATGGCTAGCGCCGTGTCCCCCGGATTCATGGAAAAAAAAGGAAAAAAAAAATCTTGGAAGCTTCACATTTGCCTAAGAGGCAAAAAGTCTATTACCATTGGCCCCAAATACTTGGCCGCCAACAAAAAACGTCCTCGGCAAGAGCCCATTCCTCCTGGCATACTGCCTGATGGCTGAGGAATCCGCTAACATTCTGACAGCCCTTTAGGTGGTCTTCTGAGATTAAGGCTAATTTGGCTTTCGCCCAACCCAATATCTTCTCCGCAATTGCCTGTAACCGCGGACTTCTGCAGCCTCTGTTTGCTGATATAGGCCACTGTCGTGTTGTTGTCAGAGAGGATTTGCAGATGATGACCTTTCAATTGACCTTATGAAATTTCAGCATAATTCTTTCCACAGCCAAGAATTCCCTCTGGCTGGAAGAAAAACTGGCCTCGGTCTTTGACCACTGGCCCTGGGCCAGGCAGTCCTGTACGTGAGCCCCCCCAACCCCAGAAGCTGGTGTCTGTCATCATCCTCAGGGAGATCAGCCAGATCCAATGTAGACCTCTGGCAAGATAAGTCTCCGTTCTCCACCACCAAAAGGACTGCTTGACCCTCTGAGAAAGGAGGACCTTGTTCTAGAGGGTGCCCCTCGTCCCATCCCAGGTCTGGAGCAGAAAGAGCTGCAGAGGTCTCTGGTGAAATCGGGCCCAGGGCACTGCTGGAAAACATGCCGTCATGAGACCCGCAACCGCTGAGATCTTCTTCAGGGAACCAGGAGATTCGATTGCAGGTGGGCTACTTGATAGCCAACCTTGTATGGTTTGTCTGCAGGGAGAAACATCTTTTGAACCCTTGAATCTATAATATACTGCAGGAACTTTAGTGACTGAGATGGAATCAGGTTAGATTTTTCCCAGTTGATCATCCAGCCCAGCAACTGCAAGTAGCTTTGTTTAACCTGAGATCTCTCTGCAGCTGTTGCTCGGAAGGGGCAGCTAACAGAAGGTTGTCTAAATAAGACACTACCAGAATGCCCTTCAGCCTCAGAGGAACCAGAGCTTCTCCTAGAACCTTGTCCCCAAGTTGACTTCCATTCTCAAGTACTTCTGAAAGGAGGCATGCATGGGTATGTGATGATACGCATCCTTCAGATCCAGGGACACCATAAAATACCCGACGCAGGATAAACCTGAGTGAGAATATCGATTCCATATGAAAGTGCTTATATTTTATCCATCTATTGAGAGGTCGTGAATTCCGAATCAGACAAAAATTGCCTGAGGGTTTCTTCACCACAAAAACGTGAAACTAAAAACCCCGACCCCTTTCTCCCTCCGGGACAAAAACCAAGACTCTGATCCACCATTTCTCCTATTTGCAGGCATAGCGCCCTTGCCTTTTCTCTTTCCCAGGGCAGATTTGTCACCAAAGATCTCTAAGGAGGCAATGAGTCGAACTCCAACCTGTAACCCTGCGCTATCAGCTGCAGGATGAAAGGACTGGAGGTGACGGAGGAAGACCCCCAGTGGGAGGAAGGAGTCATTGGGTTTTGGGGGGAGGGTTGAGGAGGATTAAAAAGGATTCCTCCCTTGCCCCTATTCTTGTGGCAAGACCAGTGTTTCTTTGGTCCAACTGTGGTCTGCCCTGTGGGCCACGAAAAAGCTTTCTGGAAACCGGCCTCTTATTTCTGTAAAAGCCTTTCTTATCCGTCGTGCACTCCAACGCTTCTTACAAACCCGGGCCAAAGAGATTGACCCCTGAAAAATGCAACGCGCATAAACGAGCCTTAGCGGTTGAATCCCCAGACCAGGTCTTCAGCCAAAGAGACCTCCCAGTTGAATTCACCAGGGCCGAAGATCTAGTGGCCATTCTTACTGCCTCTGCAGAAGAATCGGCCAAAAAACCCACTGCTCTGAAATGCATAGGGAAAGAACATAAAATCTCTTCCTCAGACGTACCTCCCATTAAGTAGGATTTAAGTTGGGATAGCCAAAAATCCAAGTTCCTGTCTACACAGGTAGAGGCAAGTGCCGGCTTGAAACTATTCACCGTAGACTCCCAGGCCCTTTTCAGAAAGACATCCCCCTTTTTATCCATAGGGTCCCTAAGGACTCCCATGCCCTGGAACACCAGTTCGGATTTCTTTGAAGCCTTCGACAAAGGAGCATCCAATCTAGGATTTTTATTCCAAGGGTGTTCATCACCCTCCTCAAAGGGAAACCTCCTTTTAAGACTATTGAAAAAGAAAGGCTTGTGCACTGGCTCCTTCCATGCTAACTCAGTAGCCTCAGTTAGAGATTTATGAACAGGAAAAACCCTGCCCTTTTTTCTCTGTAGACGTTCATACATTAAGTCGTGTCTCGAAAGCTGGACCTTGTCTTCTTCTATTTCCAAAGTCTCGTATATGGCCTTTAACAACTCATCCACTTCTACTAAGAAGAATTTTTACCTAGAAGACCTATCCACAGACCCCTCCCCCTCCTCTGAAGAATTCCCCTTTTCATCGCTCCCTGACGAGGCTGAAGACTGTATCCTAGTAACCCTTTCTAGTACTTCCGGTCTGACCTCTATGGGCGAGGGGGTCTTGGCTATGGAAAGGTCCAGGTCACCCAGGGGCTGCGGAGGTGGAGCGGGACTTCTAAAATCCTCCAAAAAGGTCTTAAAAGAACTGAACATAGTTACAAGTTCATTTTTGACCGATTACAGCAATTTTATACAAGCTGAAATACAGTCTTCTTTAACCAGGCTAATAATGCAAGGGTGGCATAAGGGCTTGACCCAAGCAGATCTCACTTTGGATGCACAAACAGCCCATTTCTTCTTCTTGGAGTCAGGATCTGGACCTCTGTCCCGAGCTTTTGTCTGTAAATAATGACAGAAAAAAAAAAAAAAAAAAAAGAGACCCTCAGGCTCTAACTAGAAATCACACCCTGTGTTCCAGAGAGAAGAAAAAAGTGCCATGTCAGCCAACAGCCCACATCCCAAGAGCTGCACCTGATAGAAAAGGCAAAACCACACAGGTATACAAATTGGGAGCCCTTCCCATCGTAAATACTTGTGAGGAGCTGGTGCCTGCATCCCCGGAGTTGACCGCCAGAGCAGGAGCCACGGGAGGATCCATGGGACCAGTCCTTCAAGATCAGCCTCTGCTGCCACTGAAGACCACCACACCAGCCGCTCTTCACAGTCCCCCTTGCACCTATAAACGGGGAGCATTCTCAGCCGTCCGGTGATGACGTCACTTCCGGGGCCATCACATGAAGGGGATTGCGGCTGGGCCAGAAGACAAGGATTCCCAGGGTAATTCACCTCCTCAGAGAGCTTCCAGTCAGCCCCAGATTTCCAACGCTTCCAGAAAACATGTTAACCCCGTCCAGAGGAAACACTAATAACTGAGGCTAGGGCCTGGAGGACAGCCTTTTAATCTGTGGAGGGTAACGTGTTTCCTATCCCATGGGAGGAGCTCTACGTCTCGTGGGCTGTCCAGGAAGAGGACTAGGAAATATGGAAGCACCAAGCTAGAGCCAAGAATTTGGAGACAGCAGGCTGAAAACTGCTTCATATGCGTAAAGAATAAGAGCAGCACCCCATAACAGTATCGATAGACAACTTTCTTGCACAATTCTAATGCCTTTGGACTGTGAGACTTGTGCTTTTCCTACCAGGGTACAGGTGCACCTGGGGACCACGCCGACATGCAAATACAAAAGTAATATTTTCAAGTGTTAATGCAATGCTCACCTGTTGTTGTGCTTGCTGGTCCTCTACGTAACGAGAGTTCCCTGATATCATCTCATCATCAAGGCGAGAAAAGTGATCTGAAGCCATCGGCCGAGAGACACCCAGCGCCTACGACACAGAGTGTTCACAGGTCAAACACGAAGGTGAAGCTGACAAATGGGAACAATGAGAGAAGGAAATGGCACTACCTCTCGGTTCTTTTTCTCTGTGAAAGCCTGAGCTCGGGGGCTGGAGATGTGATCCCTCATTTCCTTGAAAAGAACAGGTTGGGAAAGAGAAGAGCAACATATGTTATGACACAAGAATCAGCAAAAAGTCATCCAAATTAAGAATCTCTTAAGTTCTTAGCAGAACTCCAACTAAACAGTTTAATACATAGCTGCAATATAGTTTAAATTATTCTTCATTCTGTTCTGCCAGTCTTGTGATCCAGGCATCTTGCCATGGAACATAGCTGGAGGACATCACATTACACCACAACTTGCCATCTCACCTTCCTGCTCACTGGGCTGCAGATGAACATTATCACACTGCTGAGTTCCAAATTTTTATATTGGCGTAAAGTTTTACTTTGAGGGCAAAGTTCATTCAGTTTTTTTTTTTTCAGTTTTGACTAGATTGGGGTAGAGCTACAATGTGCCAGGTTTTTATTTTTTTTTACTTCATTGTGGAGATTTTCCCTCATTTCCTATCCTGAGAGGATGCTGGATGAAATTTTCTCCATGTATGGCCAGTTTTACTCTTCCCAAGGGATTTCTCATCACTTCCTGTCCTGGAAGGAAGCAGCCTCATTTACTGCCCTGGAGAGATTTCCCAGCACTTTGTCCTAAGAAGCAACCTCACTGTTCCAGATTTCCACATTTCCCACGACTTCCTATACTGAGAAGCAACCTCACTTACTGTCCCCATGATACTGTTTTTCCCATCACTTCCAGTCCTGAGAGCAGAGACAAATGTGCTTGACTGTTGGAACCATTGGCATCCCCATACATTGGAAGTGTTTGTTGTCCACTGATTGGGCTGTTTTCTAAGGGCTCAGTACACTGCAGCTGATAAACTCACGTTTAGGAGCTGTTCAGCATTTTTTTTCAGCAGCCCCTGAACTCACCCTAATATTTTCCTATGTGTCCATTTACACATCTTTGTTTACAGTCGTTTACAGGCATTTGAGTTTACAGTCGTTTTTTTTAACGCACCAAACTTGCATTCAGCAGATTTTATCAGCGTTTAAAACACAAAACACTTCTAAACGTGGCAAATCGCGTTTATAAGCATTTGCGTTTGACTTTTTTTTTTTTTAACTCTTCCCGTTCCCGATGCTGTCCAGAGCCTTTTTTTCATCATGAAAAATGCATGCAAAGCGTTTTCAAGGTGCTCAGATGGACAAAACACTGAACACAGGATGTTCCAACCAAGCATGTCACACATTTTAATGACCAATTCACAACTCAGACCTATCCCACCCTTGGAAACAAAAGATATGTTAATGACCATTCACACCAAATTCCTCATGAAGACCCCCTGCCAGGTGAGCTTAATGACTCCCTCCACCAGACACCTTTCCCACCCTTGGAAACAAAAGAAATGTAAATGTTAATGAGCAACTCACACCTAAACTAATCTCAACACATCCTGCTGTCCCTGCTTCTACTCTCTGTATTTCTCTGAAACAGTCTGAAATAGGTAATAATTTACCACATTTCAGTGCATTCTGGGCATTTGGGAGGTTCTCCTGTGCTTATCTTTAAAAAACAAAAGAAACAAAAGAAATGTGAATGAGCAACTCACACCTAAGCTAATCTCAACATATACTGCTCTCTCTGCTTCTACTCTCTGTATCTTTCTGAAATGGTTAAAAATGTATCACTTTTCAGTGCATTCTGGGCATTCAGGAGGTTCTCCTGTGCTTATCTTTAAAAAACGCTTCTAAACATAAACATGCAAATGCGGCTAAACAGACGTTTTTTTAACCTACGTTTTCCAGCAGTCAGTTTCCATCGTTCAGAAGTGTCCCGTGTACATGGGGCCTAAGACTGCATATTGATCGTAAACAGAAACCATTAAGAGTTCCTTTTTAAAAAGTCTGTCACTTTGTTTATTCAGGGACAAATTATACTTTTTCTTGATATTGCTGGGACTACTGCACATTTCTCTAGCTAAAATCACAGGTTATCAGTTAGACAGGTTTTAACAACATTTCCTATGTTTCTGATAAGAAGCATACTTAATGCAAGTCTAGCTTTGTGTATTTACAAAGCACCTGAAAATATCACTGTATACAGTACTTTACACTGTCACAATCAATGAACTATTTTTAATCCTTATGCTGCTAACATTAGTAAATAGATAGGAATGGATATAATATTTACTAGTTTTAAAATTTGTTTTTTTTTTTTACATATCTACAGTTATTTCCTGGGTTCCATGCCTAGGCAAATGATGTCATTCATCTCAGGAGTCTTCAGGAGGGGTTTTCTCAGCTAAGCACATCATTCTGCCCGCATGGCTGAGCTAAGGACAGATGGATTCTAAGAAGCAAATGACTCATCTGCCCTTACGGGTGTTACATCATCAGCCTGCCTCAGCCAGTCAAAGGAAGCTTTGTATTCATTCATAGAATACAAAGCTCCCTGTGAATTGCTTTGCAATGCTCAGCCCAGATCAATTTTGTTCCAGGAGCATAAAAGGAAGTCCTCATTCCGCTGACGGAACACACGGCTGCATACTGTATGTAGCCTAGGCAAAACACAGTTTCCACAGCCACTGCAACTGTTAGTGAAGTCAATGGTTCGTTTTGGACCAGAGTGATCCAAAATAACTAAAAAGTTATATGAAGCCTCATCCAGGCCTCCTCTGCTCCAAGTACAATGATGCAAGCCATATCAGAAATGTATACAATGTGACATGGATGGTAATAGAACGATATCAATTTCCATTTTCATTTAATGTGTAGGGTTTTTAGAACTTGTGCATACTTTAATGACAATTCTTAAATAAAAGAAACTTCCAGTTATGTCACATGGCCTCATTTGTCAATGCCAACAACATCAGGGGTTCTAAACTTATAAAAAGGCTACTCTTGGCCAGGATACGGACTGATTGGTGGTTGTTGGCGAGAGGTCATATCACAGCTGCATTAAAAGCCACGTGGCTTCATTTTACCAGTGACTTCTGACAGCAACATAGGTAGTGGAGCTGTCCAAGCTCCAGGCAAGCAGGAAGGCACATACGTGGGTGGAAGTGATCTAAGATGTGCCAGGTTCACATTACCCAATCAGAACCAAGCAAGAAAAATACAATTGAAAGAAAAGACAGAACTTTGTTGTGGGTTATAGCATGAAAATATTTTTTGTCAAATTTTGACCAAGAGGTTCACGATACATTTTCATAATGCCATAAACCTGTAGCAGAATACCAATTAAAAAAAAAATTCAAGAGTGGACCCTATATGTATCACCTTAAGTGAACTTCTCGTCTTCTCCACAAAGTTCTTTCTTTCGGTCAGCTCAGCTTCCAAAATTTTAAACTTTTTTGGGTTTGCTTCAACGATGCCCATGATAGGAGTTAAGGAATAACAGAAAGGATTCTGGGATATGAAGGGAAGGGTGACAAGAAAGCGGTATTTAACTGGGTATACTACGTTACACCACAGAATGACATCTGGTCTTGTCTATAACAGTGTCCGTTCCTTAGGAAAGTCAAATATTTCCATTCATTCCCTACTTAGCTCCAAAAAATGATCGCTGTAATAGGATTACTATGGTAAATGCAATTTTAATACACAAAGTCCAACACTTATTGAGTTAGGATACTTATGGTCTCTTCTAAATCTTCCAGATCCCATTCTATGCTCCTCAGGGAATTTCTGAGCTCATTGGTTGTCCAATCAAACTCTTCAGCGCTGGTCACATTACTTTCCTGTAGGAGCTCACACCAGCGCTGATACAGACCACGGCTGGTATTTAGTGACTTCTGTACCTCCCTGCGAAGGAAACCAATGGCAAACATTTACAAAGAACAGGTCTGTCAAAAGAGATGCAAGATACTCTAAAAAGAAACTGTCACTTCAACATTCTGGCAAAGTGACAGTAACTCTTGATATAGTGCTCTCCCCTCACCGATGCTTGCCACCTTCCTCTGCAATCTACCCTTAGAGTAAACTCCAGTGTCAGGGCCTACGCAAGTAGCAGACGTCACCACCTCCCATGTGATTTACTTTGGCCTGGAAATGGCCACTCAGGCCAAAGTATTGGCACATGCTCCCCTATACCTACAATCCCCCCTTTATTAGAGCAACAGAGTGAGGGTCCTAAGGGAACTAAATGAGCAAAGTGACAGTCTCTCTTTAAAATGCTTCCTTATGGCCCTGAGGAAGCCCTCAGCAGTCATAGCATATAATGCCTGTAGTGGGGGTAAGGGGGTTTCACGCAAGGGAATACACTATGAGCTTCAGCTCAGCAGTAATGCCAGCTAGGCAAATCTGTCAGTGTACACCAAAACTGAGGTGTGGCAACGTTTCGAGAGTGTTCCTCTTTTGAGGGCTTGAGAAAGAGGCACACCCTCGAAATTTGTTGCTGCCCCCCATATTTGATGCACAGTTTGGCCAGGAACTGTATATACCGGCAAGAAAACTGCCCTGGGAGAGTGGTGAAGCGAGTTCTCACTAGCCGACACTGAGAATACATGACTGCCATCATTGCAGCCCTAGCCGAATGTGCTGTCATCTCTGAATTAATCAAGCTGGAATTAAGTTGCTAGGAAGTAAGTGTGGTATTTTCTTTGTTACAATAAATATACACCATCATCCAACGGGATACTGTGCTGTTGTCGGTTGTTTTTCATGTGTCATTTAGGATTGACCCCGATTCCTTAGAGGAGCCAACAGGAACCAGTTCACAAGCCTTTTATACCAAGATATTGGAGGGCTCTTCCTTGTACTACTTTGCGACTTTTTGAGTAGATTTGATTATGCTTTTTGGTTGAGAGTTTTATATTCTACTTGTGTTCTCATGAATATGAAGGTCTCAGTGATGTCACTGGTCTCTAGTGAATGGATAGTCTGTGCTGCATGAATATGAAGGTCTCACTGATGTCACCGGTCTCTAATGAATGGACAGACTGTGTTCTCATAAACATGAAGGTCTCAGTGATGTCACTGGTCTCTATAGTTAATGGATAGGCTGTGTTCTCATGAATATGAAGGTCTCAGGGATGTCACCGGTCTCTAGTGAATGGATAGGCTGTAATCTCATAAATATGAAGGTCTCAGTGATGTCCCTTTTCTCTAGTGAATGGACAGGTGGTGTTCTCATGAATATGAAGGTCTCAGTGATGTCACTGGTCTCTAGTGAATAGATAGGCTGTGTTCTCATGAATATGAAGGTCTCAGGGATGTCACTGGTCTCTAGCGAATGGATAGGCTGTGTTCTCATGAATATGAAGGTCACAGTGATGTCGCTGGTCTCTAGTGAATGGATAGGCTGTATTCTTATGAATATGAAGGTCTCAGTTATGTCGCTGGTCTCTAGTGAATGGATAGGATGTGGTCTCATAAATATGAAGGTCTCGGTGATGTCACTGGTCTCTAGCAAATGGATAGGCTGTGTTCTCATGAATATGAAGGTCTCAGTGATGTTGCTGGTCTCTAGTGAATGGATAGGCTGTGTTCTCAGGATTATGAAGGCCTCAGGGATGTCACTGGTCACTATAGTTAATGGATAGGCTGTGTTCTCATGAATATGAAGGATTTCTGTGAATGGATAGGCTGTATTCTCATGAATATGAAGTGATGTCACTCAGTGATGTCACTGGGCTCTAGTGAAAGGATAGGCTGTGTTCTCATGAATATGAAGGTCTCAGTGATGTCACTGGTCTCTAGTGAATGGATAGGCTGTATTCTCATGAATATGAAGGTCTCAGTGATGTCACTGGTCTCTAGTGAATGGACAGGCTGTGTTCTCATTATTATGAAGGTCTCAGTGATGTCAAAGGTCTCTGTGTTCTCATGAATATTAAGGTGTCAGTGAATGGATAGGCTGTGTTGTCATCTCAGTGAATGGATAGGCTGTGTTGTCATCTCAGTGAATGGATAGGCTGTGTTGTCATCTCAGTGAATGGACAGGCTGTGTTGTCATCTCAGTGAATGGACAGGCTGTGTTGTCCTCTCGGTGATGTCAGTGAATGGATAGGCTGTGTTGTCATCTCGGTGATGTCAGTGAATGGATAGGCTGTGTTGTCATCTCAGTGATGTCAGTGAATGGATAGGCTGTGTTGTCATCTCAGTGAATGGATAGGCTGTGTTGTCATCTCAGTGAATGGATAGGCTGTGTTGTCATCTCAGTGATGTCAGTGAATGGATAGGCTGTGTTGTCCTCTCGGTGATGTCAGTGAATGGATAGGCTGTGTTGTCATCTCGGTGATGTCAGTGAATGGATAGGCTGTGTTGTCATCTCAGTGATGTCAGTGAATGGATAGGCTGTGTTGTCATCTCAGTGAATGGATAGGCTGTGTTGTCATCTCAGTGATGTCAGTGAATGGATAGGCTGTGTTGTCCTCTTGGTGATGTCAGTGAATGGATAGGCTGTGTTGTCCTCTCGGTGATGTCAGTGAATGGATAGGCTGTGTTGTCATCTCGGTGATGTCAGTGAATGGATAGGCTGTGTTGTCATCTTGGTGATGTCAGTGAATGGATAGGCTGTGTTGTCATCTCGGTGATGTCAGTGAATGGATAGATTGTGTTGTCATCTCGGTGATGTCAGTGAATGGATAGATTGTGTTGTCATCTCGGTGATGTCAGTGAATGGATAGGCTGTGTTGTCCTCTCGGTGACGTCAGTGAATGGATAGGCTGTGTTGTCATCTCGGTGATGTCACTGAATGGATAGGTTGTGTTGTCATCTCGGTAATGTCAGTGAATGGATAGATTGTGTTGTCATCTCGGTGATGTCAGTGAATGGATAGGTTGTGTTGTCATCTCGCTGATGTCAGTGAAAGTATAGATAGATTGTGTTGTCATCTCGGTGATGTCAGTGAATGGATAGGCTGTGTTGTCATCTCGGTGATGTCAGTGAATGGATAGGCTGTGTTGTGCTCTCGGTGATGTCAGTGAATGGATAGGCTGTGTTGTCATCTCGGTGATGTCAGTGAATGGATAGGCTGTGTTGTCATCTCGGTGATGTCAGTGAATGGATAGGCTGTGTTGTCATCTCGGTGATGTCAGTGAATGGATAGGCTGTGTTGTCCTCTCGGTGACGTCAGTGAATGGATAGGCTGTGTTGTCATCTCGGTGATGTCAGTGAATGGATAGGTTGTGTTGTCCTCTCGGTGACGTCAGTGAATGGATAGGTTGTGTTGTCATCTCGGTAATGTCAGTGAATGGATAGATTGTGTTGTCATCTCGGTGATGTCAGTGAATGGATAGGTTGTGTTGTCATCTCGGTGATGTCAGTGAATGGATAGGCTGTGTTGTCATCTCGGTGATGTCAGTGAATGGATAGGCTGTGTTGTCCTCTCGGTGACGTCAGTGAATGGATAGGCTGTGTTGTCATCTCGGTAATGTCAGTGAATGGATAGGCTGTGTTGTCATCTCGGTGATGTCAGTGAATGGATAGGCTGTGTTGTCATCTCGGTAATGTCAGTGAATGGATAGGTTGTGTTGTCATCTCGGTGATGTCAGTGAATGGATAGGTTGTGTTGTCATCTCGGTAATGTCAGTGAATGGATAGGTTGTGTTGTCATCTCGGTGATGTCACAGACATGTACTCACCCTCTTACTACAGAGAATGGATCCTCCACAGACATCCTGAGCGATCTTCTCTCTCCGATCCCCCGTCAGTTACTCTAGTGTCAGTCTCTGATAATATATATACACTTCACATATCTACACCCTCCCCTGTCTGTGTGGATCTGACCCCTCCAGGTAACAATGGTAACAGATACAATAGATATAATAAATATGGCCCTTTGTGTACAAACAAAGCACAGTATGATGCAGCAAATGTCAGCTAATTATTTGGCACATAAAAAGACCCCTCCCCCTATGTATAGCAAGGTGTTGATAGTCCAGCCAGCGCAGTGTACACAGGGGCGGTCTAGGCAGCTCTCTTTCGGTTCTCCATACAATAGCCTGTCTACGAGCGGCCTAACGCTGCTACATCTTCCGTCCGCACTACAGTCATCCTCCTCAGGCCACTACACTGACACTTCGCCCACTAAACTTCCAGCGCCCCTCTGCCCACTTGTCAACTCTTCCTCTTTACACGTGTTTCCGGTTCTGGCGCAATACATCATGGGAGTTGTAGTTCCCCCCCTTCGCTGTCATCTTTTCAGCCCCACCTCTTTTTTTTCAGACACCAAACTTGCGCAAGTCTAGCTCCGCCTCCCAAAGCTTGCAGTGCGGAAAAGAAAGCACCCCCCCGCCCCCACCCACGTTCACTCCGCCTTAAAAACTTTTTATGCAGATCAGGACAACCACTCTAACCCCGCCTCCACAGTGTCTCCTGCAAGTGCCAGTCGGAAAGCTGACTCCACCCACTTCGCGCATAGGCGGGAAAGTCGTGTGAGGCGTAATTAGAGTTGGCGGAGTGTGAGGTGAATCGGCGGAACCGAAGTGGAGGGTAGCGGTTCGTGTTTCTATACAGGAAAAGGACATAGCTATACCAAGATAGCCGTGCTGCAGTCAATGCTTACACCTGTTAGTAGAAAAAGACACAAACCGAGACGTTTCTGAGGTAAAATCACTGCTTTTGGCCTGTTTGAGGTTGATGAGGCCTGGACTAGCCATGGTTGCCAAGGAGATTAAATTTAGTCACTGTCGTACCGCTGCGTTTTAAAGTAGTGCCATTTGTGAAGACTTTATTGCTACTTGTAAAGATTTTCATCGATTTCTTGCGATTTCTGTTATACTCTGTGTGTGAAATTACAATAAACTGTAGAAGTTACTAAAGAATTACTTTAGAAATCGCGCTGCAGCAGATCGCACATGTTAACCACTTCCCTTCCGGCCCATGTTTATAAACAGCCGGATGGTGGGAGTCCAGGGGCAGGTTGCTGTTCATAAACGACGCCTGCCATTTTGGATTGGGAGCGCGCGGCAACACAATACGGTGCCCACTGTGTCCGGACACTGATCGTCGTACGGGACCTCTGTGTGAGGTCCCAATCATGTGATCACTGATTGGCCAATTAGTGATCACATGAAGAGTAGTAAGCAAGATGTCACTTCTGACATCATTGCTTACTACGTGTGAAATCTGTGAATGATCACAGAGGTCACATGGTACAAGGCTATTCACAACAGCCTTGTACCATGTGACAAGCTGTGACCAATCACAGCTCACACAGTATTTCTCAATGGCTGCAAGAATGCAGCCAGAGAGGAGAAATTATTGCTTTTCCAGCCTTTGTGGGTGTAAAAGCAATCAGTGGAAAAAAAAAAATCTTCATCACCCCCCACAAGTAGTACAGTGTCACTATGGTGACACTGTACTGCTAGGGTGACAGTATGTTAAAATAAAACAATATAAAAATGTAAAAAAAGTTTTTAAAAAATTATAATTTTTGGTTATAAACTAATTTGGGTTATTTTTGTTTTTATTAAAAAGATAGCGGAATAAATTTTGGCCAAGATTTATGATGAAATATTATTTATTTGCAAAATTTTATAAGAAAAACACTTTTTCAAAATTTTTGGACTTTTTCATTTATATAGCAAAAAATATATAAAAATTCCAGTGGTGATTAAATACCACCCAAATAAAGTTTTATCTGTCTCAAAAAATGCTTAAAAATTCATATGGGTACAGTGTTGCATGACCGCGCAATTGTCATTCAAAGTTTGATAGCGCTGAAAATTGGCCTGGACAGGAAGGGGGTAAAAGTGTCCGGACATGAAGTGGTTAAGACGCAGTTTCCATCCTAAATCGCACCGGTATGATCAGGCACTAAGTTGCCAGGTCTCCCTGGTGCGATTTCAGGTGCGATTTGCAAATTTCAAGTGCATCTAGTGAATGTCAGCATCTTATAGTACGATTTAATGCAGCGCGATTTGTAAAGTAGTTCTTGCATTAATTTCTCTGCAGTTTATTGCAATTTTGCGCACATAGAATGTAATGGAAATCGCACTGCAAATTGCAAGAAATCATTGAAAATCTTCACAAGTAGCAATAAAGTCTTCTGAAATCACACACAAATTGTGTGATTTTAAATCGCAGTGGTGTGACTGATGACGTTGGACATTTTGCCTTGCTTTGTTTATAACGAAGAAAAGGAAAAAAACTTGCGCTACACCCCAGGCAATACAATATGTGAATAAGGGCTCATGTACACTGCAGCTGATAAACTCACATTCAGGAGCTGTTCAGCGTTTTTTTTCAGCAGCCCCTAAACTCACTATAATGTTTTCCTATGTGTCCATGTACACAGAGTCGTTTACAGGCATTTGAGTTTACAGTCGTTTTTTTGAACGCAGAAAACTTGCGTTCAGCAGTCGATTTTATCAGCGTTTCAAAAGCGTCAAATCGCGTCTATAAGCATTTGCAATTTTTTTTTAACTCTTCCAGTTCCCGATGCTGTCCAGAGCCTTTTTTCATCATGAAAAATGCATGCAAAGTGTTTTCAAGGTACTCAGATGGACAAAACACTGAACACAGGATGTTCCTAGCAAGCTTGTCACACATTGTAATGACCAATTCACACCTCAGACCTCTCCCACCCTTGGAAACAAAAGATATGTTAATGACCATTCACACCTCAAATTCCTCATGAAGACCCCCTGCCAGGTGGCCTTAATGACTCCCTCCACCAGACACCTTTCCCACCCTTAGAAACAAAAGAAATGTTAATGAGCAACTCACACCTAAGCTAATCTCAACACATACTGCTGTCTCTGCTTCTACTCTCTGTATTTCTCTGAAACAGTCTGAAATAGTTAATAATGTACCACTGTTCAGTGCATTCTGGGCATTTGGAAGGTTCTCCTGTGCTTATCTTTAAAAAATGCTTCTAAACGCTAACGCACATAAACCCGTTATGCAAAGGCGGCTAAACAGACAATTTTTAACCTACATTTTTAAGCAGTTTCCATCATTCAGAAATGTCCCGTGTACATGGGGCTTAAATGTGTGAGAAAAAAAATATATTCTGAAACAGTGAACTTCTACTACTCTTCCCCTGAACACCAGAAAATCCAAAACATAAAAAATTAGTGCTCTATACACTAAAAAATCATAAACAATAATAAATCAAATAAATCCTGCCCTCAGCTAACAAAGGAATCTTCTATTCCTCCTACCAGTCCATCCCCCACAGTTATTACCTTTGTACCACTAGCCCCTCCCTCTTAGATTGTAAGCTCCAAGGAGCAGGGCCCTCTTATCCCTCTTGTATTGAACTGTATTGTTGCTGTATTGTCTCTCTTTATATTGTAAAGTGCTGAGCAAACTGCTGGCGCTATATAAATCCTGTAACATAAAAAATGTGCATAAATTAATTGAAATGATATAAGGCCACATTCACATATTAAATAATTAAAAGCCCCAAAATCCAATAACACAGTGTTGTGTGCTAAAGAAATCCTCCCAATGGAAAGTGCATAGGTGTCCACAAATGCTTGACACAAAAGAAAAAAATCAGCCTCTTCCCAGACACTTTGAGCTCCAATCAAGAGATCAAATGAGCAGATGGTGTTCAGATCCCATGCTGACAACCGTGTTAGCCGTATCAAGGAGATGAATGGACAACTGCAGGTTCACTTGAGCGAATCCATCACATCAGACAGCTCTCCACATCATGCAAGGAAAGGTTTAAAACAGAAGAAGAAAACTTCATAGTGCGACCCGATAAACCAGCAAAGAATGTATTAAAGTATTGCACTTACATAGACAAGGTGCATAAAGGCAGTGTAAACATTTAAAATTCCCGTGGTGTCAGACCACCGGCCGAAACGAGGTGACGTCACAGAAATCTCCGCCGTTATATACTTGCTTATACGGAACCTGCGCTGTAACCAATGATGAAATACAGTGCTTAATACAAAACAATCATAAAGGGCCTGCGTTTAGTGATCTGAGAATCTAAAGAGAACCTGTCGCTTTTCCTGTCCCGAGTACCCGTACCCAGCACTTCATACTGCCCTCCTGGCTGCTCTCTAGTAGGGCCGGCTCACCCAAGAATCGCACAGTAATGATTATTGTGTTTTCCCCTGTAGAGTGATTTGGAATGGGCTGCAAATCGCATCAGAACTTACAAAAAGCAGTGCATGCACTACTTTTGAAAACCGCCCTGCACCAAATTGCGTGGTACTGCATTATCATGCAGTGTGGTGCCCACAAATACACTGAGTTGGCCATCTGCGTTTGGGGTGCCATTAAAAATGCATTAGCAACCGTAGCGGATTGCAAAGGCAGTGCATTTTGAACACAAGTGCAGGAACGTGCCTTTCCTGCGTGAAACAGCCATTATGTAGGAGGATGCAATGTACAGAGTGCAGGGGTCCAAGGTGGAGTATGTGTGTAGTGTAGGGATCTGGGTTGGGTAATGTACAGAGTGCTATGGTCAGGTGTATAATGTACATAGTATAGGGTTCAGGAGTATAATGTGCCAAGTGTCGGAGTTAGGAGTAGGTAATGTACATAGAGTAGGGGCAAGTTGTGTAATGTACAGAGTACAGGGGTCTGGAGTAGGTAATGTACATAGTACAGGGGTCAAGTGTGTAATGTACAGAGTGCAGAGGTCAGGAGGAAGTAATGTACATAGTGCATGGGTCAGGTGTGTAATGTACAGAGAGCAGGGGTCAGGAGTAGGTAATGTACAGAGTGGAAAGGTCAGGAGGAAGTAATGTACATAGTGCAGGGGTCAGGTGTGTAATGTACAGAGTACAGGGGTCAGGAGTAGGTAATGTACATACTGTAGGGGTCAAGTGTGCAATGTACTGAGTGCAGAGGTCAGGAGGAAGTAATGTACATAGTGCATGGGTCAGGTGTGTAATGTACAGAGAGCAGGGGTCAGGAGTAGGTAATGTACATAGTGTAGGGGTCAGGAGTTGGTAATGTACATAGTGCAAAGGTCAGGTGTGTAATGTACAGAGTGCAGGGGTCAGGAGTAGGTAATGTACATAGTGTAGGGGTCAGGTGTGTAATGTACTGAGTGCAGGGGTCAGGAGTAGGTAATGTACAGAGTGGAGGGGTCAGGAGTTGGTAATGTACATAGTGCAGAGGTCAGGTGTGTAATATGCAGAGTGCAGGGGTCAGGAGGAAGTAATGTACATAGTGCAGGGGTCAGGTGTGTAATGTACAGAGTACAGGGGTCAGGAGTAGGTAATGTACATAGTGTAGGGGTCAGGTGTGTAATGTACTGAGTGCAGGGGTCAGGAGTAGGTAATGTACTTAGTGCAGGGGTCACGTGTGTAATGTACAGAGTGGAGGGGTCAGGAGTAGGTAATGTACACAGTGCAGGGGTCAGGAGTAGGTAATGTATATAGTGCAGGGGTCAGGTGTGTAATGTACAGAGAGCAGGGGTCAGGAGTAGGTAATGTACATAGTGTAGGGGTCAGGAGTTGGTAATGTACATAGTGCAAAGGTCAGGTGTGTAATGTACAGAGTGCAGGGGTCAGGAGTAGGTAATGTACATAGTGTAAGGGTCAGGTGTGTAATGTACTGAGTGCAGGGGTCAGGAGTAGGTAATGTACAGAGTGGAGGGGTCAGGAGTTGGTAATGTACATAGTGCAGAGGTCAGGTGTGTAATATGCAGAGTGCAGGGGTCAGGAGGAAGTAATGTACATAGTGCAGGGGTCAGGTGTGTAATGTACAGAGTACAGGGGTCAGGAGTAGGTAATGTACATAGTGTAGGGGTCAGGTGTGTAATGTACTGAGTGCAGGGGTCAGGAGTAGGTAATGTACTTAGTGCAGGGGTCACGTGTGTAATGTACAGAGTGGAGGGGTCAGGAGTAGGTAATGTACACAGTGCAGGGGTCAGGAGTAGGTAATGTATATAGTGCAGGGGTCAGGTGTGTAATGTACAGAGTGGAGGGGTCAGGAGTAGGTAATGTACATAGTGCAGGGGTCACGTGTGTAATGTACAGAGTGGAGGGGTCAGGAGTAGGTAATGTACATAGAGTAGGGGTCAGATGCGTAATGTACTGAGTGCAGGGGTCAGGAGTAGGTAATGTACTGAGTGCTGGGGTCACGTGTGTAATGTACAGAGTGGAGTGATCAGGAGTAGGTAATGTACAGAGTGGAGGGGTCAGGAGTAGGTAATGTACATAGTGTAGGGGTCAGGTGTGTAATGTACAAAGTGGAGGGGTCAGGAGAAGGTAATGTACATAGTGCAGAGGTCAGGTGTGTAATGTACAGAGTGGAGGGGTCAGGAGTTGGTAATGTACAGCATGCAAGGGTCAGGTGTGTAATGTACAGAGTGCAGGGGTCAGGAGGCGATAATATACAAAGTGCAGGGGTCAGGTGTGTAATGTCCTGAGTGCAGGGGTCAGTATCTGCCATTCTTTTCAGATATGTTAGGACTAGTTTACACTAGTTTTGTTTTCTGAAGAGCGATCCACATTTAACCTCTTGAACCCTGCATTAGCGCACTAGAGGAGTTTTTTAGCTGTAAAAATGTTCTTAACGTTGAAAAACGCGGTAAACCAGAGTTTTTAGACAGTTTTTTGGTCAAAAAAACGCAAACGCGAAAGAACGCGGCTAAACGCTAATGCAAAAATGCTAAAAAATGCTGATAATCTCACGTTTTTAATGTGATTTTACACAGCTAACGTTACCAGCGTTAATAAAACGCCCCGTGTGTATGGAGCTTTAAATGTTTATTGTAGCTAGGAATTCATTAGGGCTTGTATATTTGTGAGGCTTCTGATGTTTTCCTTCAGGTGCCTCTGACCTGCACCCAAAATTACCTCTCCACCCCCCACCTCACCCCCTCACTCTCTGCCCGCATCGCCCACCTCCTAAACGACATATCAGACTGGATGTCGCTCCATTTCCTCAAACTTAACCTATCCAAAACCGAGCTCCTGGTCTTCCCCCCCCCCCCCCGTGCCCCCCCCCATCCTCTCCATCACTACTAACAACGCCACCATCTCTCCCACCCCACACGCCAAAGTCCTGGGTGTCACCCTGGACTCCCACCTCTCCTTCCTACCCCACATCCAACTGCTATCTAGATCTTGCAGGCTCCACCTCTGCAACATCTCCAAGATACGCACATTCCTCACCCCAGACACCACCAAACAACTCGTACACTCCCTCATCATCTCACGCCTGGACTATTGCAACTCCCTTCTCACTGGCCTACCCAAATGAATGCTATCCCCACTCCAATCGATCCTACACTCAGCAGCCAGACTCATCCACCTCACTAAGCACTCCACATCTGCCACCCCCCTCTGCCAATCCCTTCATTGGCTCCCGATTGCCCAACGCATCAAGTTCAAGCTGCTAACCCTGACCTACAAGGCCACTCACAATGCCGCCCCAAACTATATAACTGACCTGATACCCAGATACTACCCTACCCATGCCCTCCGCTCCTCACAGGACCTCCTGCTCTCTAGCTCCCTGGTCTCCTCCTCCCACGCCCGATTGCAGGACTTCTCTAGGACCTCCCCCATCCTCTGGAACTCCCTACCCCAATCCATCAGAATGTCACCTACCCTCCTCACCTTCAGGCGCATCCTGAAAACCCTCCTCTTCAAGGAAGCCTACCCCGCCCTCACCTAACACCTGACCTCACCTAACAATTAGCCTCCTCCACTCCACCCACCACTCCATCCCCCACAGCCATCTCCTCCTGTGCCACCTTCCCCTCCCTCCTAGATTGTAAGCTTGAAAGAGCAGGGCCCTCGAACCCCTCGTGTAGTGTATTGTTACTGTCTTGTCTCATGTTATGTCCCCCTGCTACTGTACAGCGCTGAGCATACCCTTTGGCGCTATATAAATACTGTATAATAATAATAATCAACGTTGCAGCCACTGGCTACAGCTGCTGACTGAATGCTGATTTTCCAGCAGGACTGTTCAACAGAAGCTAGTCTAATGATTGATTTCCATCAGGGGCGGACTGACAACTCATGGGGCCCCCGGGCAATATGGGTTCATGGGTCCTCTGTGTCCTCGCCCAAACTCAAAAAAGCCTATGAAAAAGGTACCAGGGGCATCTCATGGGGCCCCCTACTGACCCCAGGCCCTCGGGCAGTGCCCAAGTTTCCAAATGGTCAGTCCGCCCCTGGTTTCCATTGAACAGGGCTGCACACAGATTGAAATTTGTCTGGTTCCTGCTGAACTGGCCGATTTTTGCTCTGTGTATACCCAGCTTAAGCTGCATCAAATTGCTTTTAAATTTTCTTTAACTTTTGAAAAAAGCAGTTCTGGTGTCAACAAAACCAATGCACACAAGCCCTCATACATACAGGCTAATTTTAGCCAGTAGCTGCTGTTACCAAGTCATTACAGGATCACCACCATCTCAGTGATGCAACCAAGAAACTGGTTAAACTAGTTGTGGGAAAAATAGGCCTTTCAATATAGCTTAACACTAACTACGAAGCCAATGTTGAGTGATACCAGATCTTGCCAGAAGTTAGTGAGAAACTATTGAAAATGGGATGTTCACATGGTTAGTTCCCTGGAGGGTATGACATTATAAAATAATCAGCCTAATAATCTTTATTTCATCAACAAAAATATTAGGGGAACAGAGAGTAAATGAGATTTTAGCTACTGAAAACTGTATGCAGAATCAAAAGAATCAATAAATGTAATTTGGGGGAATTCAATAAAGCAGTAACATCACTTTTCTGGCGGTATGACTCCTTTAACCACTTGCCCTCCTGGGGATTTACCCCCCTTCCTGACCAGGCCACTCTTTTGCGTTATGGCGCTGTTACTTTCACTGACAATTGTGCGGTCATGCAAATTTACTTCCTTTTTTCCCAACAAATTTAGCTTTATTTCTGTGGTATTTGATGGCCTCAGCGTTTTTAGTTTTTTGCGCTGTAAAAAAAAATAAAAGACTGAAAACGTTGAGAAAAAAAACAATATTTTTGACTTTTTGCTATTAACCACTTGCCAGGAGATGGGAATAGCTGTTAACATCTGCTCTCTACTTTCTTTCCTTAACCACTTGCCCTCCTGAGGTTTTACCCCCCCTTCCTGACCAGGTCTTTTTTTGCTATTCGGCACTGCACTATTTCAACTGGTAATTGCGCGGTCATGCAATGCTGTACCCAAACAAAATTTAAGTCCTTTTTTCACACAAATAGAGCTTTTCAGAAAGTAGACACCCTAAGCTGTCTGCTGAGAGGCATATTGAGTCCATGGAAGATCTATTTGTTTCCACAAGTTTTTGGAAAATTACAAAAACTTTTTTTCTTTTTTTACACAAAGTTGTCACTTAAATGATATATTGCTCACACAAGCCATGGGTATATATGGAATTGCACCCCAAAGTACATTCTGCTACTTCTACCAAGTATGGGGATACCTCATGTGTGAGAGTTTTTGGGAGCTTAGCCACATACAGGAGCCTGAAATCCAATGACCACTTTGAAAGCCTGAAGGCGCGTAACTTCCTCACTTCACTTCCTCACTACCTATCACAGTTTCGGAGGCCCTGAAATGCCAGGACAGGACCAGCCCCCCCCACCCAAAGACCCCTTATTGGAAAGTAGACACCCCAAGGAATTTAAAAAGAGGCATGGTGAGTATTTTGCAGATCTCATTTTTTCTCACAAAGTTTTGAAATATAAAAAAGAAAAGAAAAAATATGTTTTTGTTTTCTTTCTTCATTTTCCAAAAACTTGTAGCAACAAACGAGATCTGCAAAATACTCACCATGCTTCTTATCAATATCCTTGGTGTGTTTACTTTCCCAAAAGGGGTCATTTGGGGGGGTTTGGTGCTATCCTGGCATTTCAGGGCCTCTGAAACTGATGGGTAGTCAGGAAGCGTAATGAGGAAATAAAGCCCTATAAAAGCTTGAAGGTGCTTATTGGATTTTGGGGTCCTGTACTTGGATAGACTGCCAAAAAGTCTCTCACATGTGGTATTCCCATACTCGGGAAAAGTAGCAGAATGTATTTTGGGGAGTAATTCCACATATACCCATGGCATGTGTGAGCAATAAATCATTTAAGTGACAATTTTGTGTAAAAAAAAAGTTTTTTTTTTTGCGATTTTCCAAAAACTTGTAAATAAATAAATTCTTCTATTGACTCAACATGCCTCTCAGCAAATAGTTTAGAGTGTCTACTTTCCAAAAAGGGGTCGTTTTGAGGGGTGGGGGCATTTTATGCCCAGCATTAGACGTTTATGCCACACATCACTCACTCTTCTAACCACCTGAAGATCAAGCCTTTTCTGACACTTTTTGTTCACATGAAAAAAACAGTATTTTTTTGCTAGGAAATTACTTTGAACCCCCAAACAGTATATATTTTTTTAAAGCAGACACCCTAGTGAATAAAAGGGTGGGTACTACAATTTTTTATGTCACATAGTACTCACGAAGCGATTTTCAAACACAAATTTTTTTTAAAAAAAACAAACTTTTTTTTTTACTTTTAATAAAAACATAATATATTGGCCAATTATTTGATAAAATATAAAAGATAATGGTATGCAGAGTAAATAGATACCAAATATGACATGCTTTAAAACTGCACATGCCCCGTGCAACGGCGACAAATTGCATACATTTTTAATATCTTTAAGAAACGCTTTAAAAGCCTTTACAAAATACCATTTTATATTTACAGAGGAGGTCTAGTGCTAGAATTACAGCCCTTGATCTGACATTCGCAGTGATACCTCACATGCATGGTGCAACTGCTGTTTACATACTGGCACGGGGTCAACGCTTGTGCACGCGTGGAGAGAAAAGGCAAGGGTGCTTTTTTTTGTTTGTTTTTAAGTTATTTTGATTTTTTTTATTATTTTTACACTGTTCCTTTCATTTTTTTTATCACTTTTAATGCTGTCACAGGGAATGCAAATATCCCCTATAACTTCAATGGGCATTGTCATGTATTCTTTTTTGAGAAATCTGGGTTCTATCAGACTCTAGATATCTTCTCTGCCCTTACATTATCTAATCAAACCAAAATTGGTGTGATCAGATGCTTTCCCAATTTACAAATGGCGCTGTTTATATCCTGCAAAACTGAAGTGATGAAATGCTCGTAGCTTCCGATTTCTTAGACTATAGAGATGATTGTCACCATTCCGGTCTCCAATCAGCTCTTTGGTCAGCTGGCAGAAACATCGGCTGCATTCTCAGGTTCCCCCAATGGCACAGACTGCCCGAGAAGGCCGTGGAAGGCAGCGGGGGAGAGTGGGCATCTTCTCCCATTGCTTGTAAAAGCAATCCTGCAGCTAATTAGCCACTAGGATTGTTTTTACATGAAAGCTGATCGCTGGCTGAAAAAAACAATACCAGAATGAGGCATCCTGCTATAACCACTCAAAGTCCAGTCATGTACCAGTACATCGCTAGTCCTTGTGGGGTGTATATGCTATGTTTTTTTTTTTTTATGCAGACTGTGGGCTGAATGAAAAAAAGAGAAGAAATCTCTGCCAGAAAAAGTGAGTGGTATGCCCACCATTAGAATATACTGCCCTGCATCCACCCACTTCTAATGGTGGGCACACATGCAATGTGTCAAAAAATATGTTAAAATATATATGCCGAAGCATAGGGGTCATCCACCCACTGGCCACTCCAGGTCCCCATGCTTCTGCATATGTGCTCTTTTTTAACTGCGGATGAAAAATCTCATCCAACAGCGCTGCCCACACTGACTTATGTATACAGTGAAGGAAATAAGTATTTGATCCCCTGCTGATTTTGAATGTTTGCCCACTCGCAAAGAAATGATCAGTTTAAAAATCAAATGGTAGATGGGTTGTAACACTGAGAGACAGAACAGCAACACAAAATTCAAAAGAAATGCATGTCCAACAAATGATGCACTGATTTGCATGTTCATGAGGGAAATAAGTATTTGATCCCCTATCATTCAGGAGGATTTCTGGCTACCAGGGGTCTTTCATCCAGGTAACAAGCTGAGATTAGAAGCAGTCTCTTAAAGGGAGTCCTGCTAATCTCATTTTGTTTCCTGTATAAAAGACACCTGTCCATAGGAGCAATCAGTCAGATTCCAAACTCTCCACCATGGCAAAGACCAAAGAGCTGTCCAAGGATGTCAGGGACAAGATTGTAGACCTACACAAGGCTGGACTGGGCTACAAAACTATCGCCATGCAGCTTGGTGAGAAGGTGACAACAGTTGGTGCAATCATTCGCAAATGGAAGAAACACAAAACAACTGTCAGTCTCCCTAGGTCTGGTGCACCATGCAAGATCTCACCTCGTGGAAAGAACAGTGAGGAATCATCCCAGAGCTACACGTGAGGATCTTGTCAATGATCTCCAGGCAGCTGGGACCACAGTCACCAAGAAAATAATTGGTAACACACTACGCCGATAAGGATTGAAATACTGCAGTGCCTGCAAGGTCTCTCTGCACAAGAAAGCACATGTCCAGGCCCGTCTTAAGTATGCCACTGTACATCTGAATGATGCAGAGGAGGACTGGTTGAAAGTGTTATGGTCAGATGAGATCAAAATCGAGCTCTTTGGAATCAACTCAACTCGCCGTGTTTGGAGGAGGAGGAATGCTGCCTATGACCCCAAGAACACCATCCCAACTGTCAAATGTGGTGGAAATATTCTGCTTTGAGGGTGTTTTTCTGCTAAGGGGACAGGCCAACTGCACCGCATCAAAGGGATGATGGACGGGACAATTTACCGTCAAATCTTGTGTGAGAACTTTCTTCCCTCATCCAGGGCATTGAAAATGGGTCGTGGATGGGTGTTTCAGCATGACAATGACCCAAAACACATGGCCAAGGCAACAAAGGAGTGGCTCAAGAAGAAGCACATTAAGGTCCAGGAATGGCCTAGCCAGTCTCCTGACCTTAATCCAATTGAAAATCTGTGTAGGGAGCTGAATGTTCGAGTTGCCAAACGTCAGCCACTAAACCTTAATGACTTGGAGAGGATCTGCAAAGAGGAGTGGGCCAAAACCCCTCCTGAGATGTGTGCAAACCTGGTGGCCAACAACACGAAACGTCTGTGATTGCCAACAAGGGATTTGCCACCAAGTACTAAGTCATGTTTTGTGAAGGGGATTAAATACTTATTTCCCTCATGAACATGCAAATCAATGCATCATTTGTTAGACATGCATTTCTTTTGAATTTTTTGTTACTATTCTGTCTCACTGTGTTACAATACACCTACCATTCGATTTTTAGACTGATCATTTCTTTGCGAGTGGGCAAACATTCAAAATCAGCAGGGGATCAAATACTTATTTCATTCACTGTATTCTGAGAGCAAGTTCCTGTTGCTGTCAGAATAAACAGCTGAATGGCATTCCTGCAAAGAAAACAGCAATGGTTAACAATAAAACAGGAAAATTGTAACAGTAGAACAGCAATAACAACAAAAAAACTAACTATTTTTGGTTTTTAAACTTTTTAATTTTTGGGGGATTTGTACTTATTTTTTTTTTTTTACTTTTTTTCAAACATTAAACTTTTTAAAACAGATTGTAGGGTCTCTCCAAATGCGATAGCCAGTTTCCTGACTACCTAACATCTTTCGAGACCCTGTGTAAATATGTGCTCTGAACTGTGCCATGCTATACCCTATACTAATACTCCACTAGTGTGTGGTAGCGACGGAAGCAGTCCTTGAGGCAGAGACCAGTTTGGCCAGGACAGGAGGGACACAAAAGCGGGTGTTACACCTAATTTTATGTCTGCTACAGACACATCTTTTTTGGTGTCCTTTGGGTTGGGGTACCAGGAATGGCATTGCAAAATTCCTCTAACTGCATCTGTGTTGGGGGTTTGGGCCACAGCACCTTCTGGATACAAAGGGGCCATGACGAACTCTTCCTGGAATTTTAGGAAGGATCCACTTTGTGCAGTTGTTTTGTAAAGCACAAAAGCATTATATAGAGTCAATTTAAATGAATAAACAGACACATTTTTTGTACCAGCGTCTGGCTTTTCGGGAAACTAAGTACGGCTTCATCATCTGGACATTGCAGTCTACCCCTACCATGTTAAGGTTATAGTCATAGACACAGCGGGGCTTCTTAACAACACCAGCTGCCGTGGCAATTTGGATGGTCGTGTCTGCGTGAATGGAAGACAGGACGAAAACATCCCATTTGTCCTTCAACTTCACTGCGAGCAATTCCTCATTTCTCAAGCAGGCTTTTTCCCCCTTTCTAAGATGGGTATTTACAAGCCGTTGGGGGAAGCCCCGACGATTAGCTTGCACAAGCGCCAATTCCAAGATTGTACAAATGTCTAAATAGTGGTATGCTTGAATAAAAATTGTCCATGTATAAGTGGTACCCCATATGGAAAAAGGATGACAACAAGTCCCAAACTAACTTGCCACTGCTCCCCATGTACTCTGGGCATCCGGGGGGCTCCACAAGACTATCTTTTCCCTCGTAAACCTAAAACTTATATGTATAGCCTGTTGCCCTCTCACAGGTCTAATACATCTGGTACACTTGCTGGGTAGAAATTGTTTGCATACAAGGTGGCCAGAAAAATGAATGATGGACTTATCACGCAGATGTTTTGCTGGGAAGTATAGACATCTGCAAATTTTTGGTTAACCCTTTGAGGACTGTAAGATTTTGGAACGCCAAAAGAATTAATTTTTTTGTTTTTAAAGTTCGTACACTTCAGTTGCTTTCATGAAATAATTGGCAAAAAGCTAGATCCATTTGTTGTTTGTTAATAAGAACTAATATTTTGACTCAAACCAAAAAAAAAAAAGAGTTTTAAGTTCTTAATTAGATGATACACGTAATTAAAAACATGGGACAAATACGTCCCTTGGTCCTCAAAGGGTTAAGGGGATTTGCGAGGGGCCGAATTTTGTGGAGCCAGTCAAATTCAGGGTCACCCCAAGGACGACAGAGTGTGTTGTCGTTGAAATGCATAAAACGCATTATACTCTCATATCTATGCCTGGCCATGGCAGCAGAGAACACGGGCGTATGATGAATCTGGTCTGTGGACCAATACAACCGCAATTAATTTTTTTTTAGTAATGCCCATGTTGAAGGTTAGGTCCAAAAAAACTTTAGATTCGGAAATCGTAATGGGTTTCCATGCGAGTGGTCTGGAAAGGTTTGAATTTGGGTTGACGCCGATATACTGTTGTGCATATAAATTGCTTTGATCCACAATCAATGCATACAGATCTTTTGTGAAAAACACCTCCAAAAAAATCAATGGGAGTATTGAAATTTGCTGTCTCCACCTGAATTCCAGGTTGGGCAGTGAATGGGGGGAAGTACGGGTTCTGCAGAATTTGTGGGATGCCAATCGGGATTTGCAAGCACATCCGGAAGGCTAATAGGGGCTCTATGGGCCTGTGTGCGAATTCTTGGTGGCTGCGGTACACTGCTTGTGCTCGCCACCGCACCAGCTTGTACTGCACTTATGGGACTCTCCACATCACCAAGTAACACTGCAGTGCTTGTATGTGAAAGACCAGGATGTACTAGGCCGCTGGTGCTCGCCAATTCACCAAAAGGTAGAGCGGCACTAGTACTTGCACTCTTCTGCATATGAGAGTCATCATGCTTGATCTTAGCAGGGACCTCTTCTCCATCGTCTGAGCTACCTGTCATGGTGCCACTGCTGTCTACAGGTTCATATTCTGAGACTGATTGTGTCAGTGAGTCTTCCTCTTCGCTCTCACCTGACATGCTCAGAATCCCATAGGCCTCTTCACTAGAGTACCTTTCCATTGACATTTTGGCCACTAAATTTATAGGTACCTAGTGCGACTCACGGGAAAAAGAGCACCTGGCTATCAGGGACTGCTTGAATCGCTACAAAAAAAATTTACCGGCAAGTGCTAACAGAGATCAGGCCTGATTCCGCCAACACTGTGGTTTTGTGTGCAATGTATCAAGTGGGGCAAGTACCACCATGGGCAAGACCAAAGAGCTGTCAAAAGACACCAGAGACAAAATTGTGGACCTCCACAAGGCTTGAAAGGGCTACGGGGCAATTGCCAAGCAGCTTGGTGAAAATAGATCAACTGTTGGAGCAATTGTTAGAAAATGGAAGAGGCTAAAGACAACTGTCAGTCTCCCTCGGACTCGGGCTCCATGCAAGATCTCATCTCGTGGGGTATCACTGATGATAAGAAAGGTGAGGAATCAGCCCAGAACTACAAGGGAGGAGCTGGTCAATGACATGAAGAGAGCTGGGACCACAGTTTCAAAGGTCACTGTCGGTAGAACACTACGCCGTCATGGTTTCAAATCATGCATTGCACGGAAGGTTCCCCTGCTCAAGTCATCACATGTCCATGCCCATCTGAAGTTCGCCAATGACCATCTGGATGATCCAGAGGAGGCATGGGAGAAAGTCATGTGGTCAGATGAGACCAAAGTAGAACTTTTTGGTCTAATCTTCACTCGTCGTGTTTGGAGGAAAAAGAAGGATGAGTTGCATCCCAAGAACACCATCCCTACTGTGAAGCATGGGGGTGGTAACATCATGCTTTGGGGGTGCTTTTCTGCGAAGGGGACAGGACGACTGCACTGTATTAAGGAGAGGATGAATGGGGCCATTTATTGTGAGATTTTGAGCAACAACCTCCTTCCCTCAAAGCATTGAAGATTGGGTCGTGGCTGGGTCTTCCAACATGACAACGACCCGAAGCACACAGCCAGGATAACCAAGGATTGGCTCCGTAAGAAGCATATCAAGGTTCTGGAGTGGCCTAGCCAGTCTCCAGACCTAAATCCAATAGAACATCTTTGGAGGGAGCTGAAACTCTGTGTTGCTCAGCGACAGCCCCGAAACCTGACAGATCTAGAGGAGATCTGTGAGGAGGAGGGGGCCAAAATCCCTGTTGCAGTGCAAACCTGGTCAGGAACTACAGGAAACGTTTGACCTCTGTAATTGCAAACAAAGGCTTCTGTACCAAATATTAACACTGATTTTCTCAGGTGTTCAAATACTTATGTTCAGCAGTGCAAGACAAATACATTCTTTACAAATCATACAATGTGATTTCCTGAATTTTTTTTTTAATTCTGTCTCTCAGAGTGGGAATGCACCTACAATGTGAATTTCAGACCCCTCCATGATTTCTAAGTGGGAGAACTTGCAAAATCGCAGGGTGTTCAAATACTTCTGTTCCTCACTGCAACAGGTAGTGGGGCTGTCCACGGTGTGTCCGTAGGTGGCTGGTAAGGCCTATAGAGGCACAAAATGTTCTGCTGCATGTCTGGCAGACATATGTGGGCACCACTGTTACAGCATTTGCAGCTCTGGCTTTGCAGAGTGCTCACTTCTCTTGTGCTATGGTTTTTATTCTCTCCTCAATTATCTGGCAGCCTTGGTGGATCAACGCGCGCCATGTTGATCGATCTTGTGCCAGTGTTTCCCAGGAGGTGATGTCAGCTCAGTGGATTGCTTTAAAAAGTCCTGGATTCTTTCTTGGATACACAGAATATAACTGGATACCAACATTTATAGGTAAAGTTGATCCAGGGAACATCCGATTGCATCTCGGGGGATCAGGAAGGAATTTTTTTCCCCTGCAGGAGCAAATTGGATCATGCTTTGCTGGATTTTTTTGCCTTCCTCTGGATCAACTGTAGGTATAGGATTATAACATTTTTTTTTTTTTTAATGGTTGAATTGGAAGGACATTTGTCTTTTTTCAGCCAGACTAACTATGTAACTATGTAATGAACGTTGTCCTATTCTAGTAGGTTTCATCCGCCGGAATCTGTCTTCACATGCTTGGGATAGACAAGTCCCTATCTCTCCGAAGGTCAATGACCCAACGGCTACTCTCAACCTGGTTTGGCCAGCCTGTCGAAGCTTTTGCCCAGGGTGTGGCCGCTGCTCATGTTACAGCTACAAGGAGCCACAGGTGAGAGCTGAGTGACAGGTGGGGACCAAAGGTGGAGGAGCTGCCTTGAAAGGATACGACCTGTCCTTACACCAGAGGTGCTACCCCTCCCTACACACCCCATACACCCCTTAATGTCAATATAAATGGGACAAATTATAGAATAAAAGATGTACTTTTTATCTACAGTAGCACTAGTTTTGTTGTCTGAAAAAAAACAATATATGTATTAAATTGTTAGTAATGGTAAAATTACTGCCAAATCAAACAGCTAAAGTGTAAAATTGTTCAGGTCCATAAGGGCTGCACAGGTACAAGAGCTCAAGTGGCTAAATATGCCATATGGCTGCAAAATCCTTAAAGCGGAAGTTCTGTTTGTTTTGCGTCCTTTTCTTCCCCTCCTCTTTAATATTTGGTACTTCTTTTTGTTTGGGGGGAGAAAGGGTACCTGGTTTTAACAGGTACCTACTCCCACTTCAGGTTGGATCACCTTGGTAATATGAGTGGAAGTTATTATTATATATATTTATATATAGTATTTATATAGCGCCAACAGTTTGCTCAGCGCTGTACATTACAATGGGAGACAGTACACGAGACAGTACAGTAACAATACAATGCAATACACGAGGGGTTCGAGGGCCCTGCTCCTTGGAGCTTACAATCTAGGAGGGAGGGGATACAGGAGGAAATAGCTGTGGGGGATGGAGTGGTAGGAAGAGTGGAGGAGTTCAGTATTTAGCTGAGGGCGGGGTAGACTTCCCTGAAGAGATGGGTTTTCAGGGTGCGCCTAAAGGAGAGGAGAGTAGGTGATAGTCTGATGGATTGGGGTAGGGAGTTTCAGAGGATGGGGGAAGCCCTGGAGAAATCCTGGAGACGGGCATGGGAGGAGGAGACCAGGGAACTAGAGAGTAGGAGGTCTTGTGAGGAGCGGAGAGTACGTTTTGGGTGGTATTTGGATATCAGGTCAGTGATGTAGCTGGGGGCAGTGTTATGAACAGCTTTGTACGTCAGTGTTAGCAAGTTTGCCCCCTTCCTTCCCCCGCAGCCATCTGGGACACATCACAAGTCCCATAAGACTGGGACCATTCACAAAGCGCACGCGCAGTGGGAAACTGGTTTCCCTTAGTTAAGATGCTGGCACGTGGACCCGAAGTGGATTGAAAAACCAGCTCGGGTGAAGTTTTTGGAACTTTAGGGTGTATTGGTAGACCGTTAATTTCAAGGTGCTGCCCTAACACAATGCAGGTAAAGGATACTTTCATCTTTTGTAACATGTTACACCCATATTCAAAGTGTAACATGTTACAATTGTATCAACCCCCGCATAGCCCCGATCCCCTGTTGTGACAGCTAGCGGGGCATCTTCTCCTCCCACCAGCTGTCACTGCTGTGCAGGGCTCCTCCCTGCCACGTCATCCATTCACAGTGTTCTGTGAATGGGAAAGCTACAAGTTCTGACAGCCTTTGCAGCTGTTGGCTTGTGGTTCTCAATGAACTGCCAGGGTGCTGTGGAGCGCTGTGGTAGCTCAGTGATTCTTCCTGTCAGTGTAAAACTGCTTACATGAGGTACAAGCAGACAGATCACACTGACAGTCTGCAGGAGAACTGCATGGCACCAGCGCCGTGCAATGTTTTCCAGGCTGCTACAACAAAAAATAGTAAATGCACATTTTTTTTTACCTGCAAAAAAAAAGGTGCATTTATTATTTTTTGTTAACCCTTTGAGGACCAAGGGACGTATTTGTCCCATGTTTTTAATTGCGTGTATCATCTGATTAAGAACTTAAAACTTTTTTTTTTTTGGGTTTGAGTCAAAATATTAGTTCTTATCAACAAACAACAAATGGATCTAGCTTTTTGTCAATTATTTCATGAAATGGCTTAGTTACAGCAACTGAAGTGTACGAACTTTAAAAACAAAAAAATTGATTCTTTTGGCGATCCAAAATCTTACGGTCCTCAAAGGGTTAAAAGGTGAATTTATTCTTTACTGCACAACATAATGTGTTAAATCAATGCACAAAAACTGTAAACGGTTCCTTATTGTGTGCAAGTGTACCTGGGAGAATCGATACTGTTTTAAAAGCAAAGTATTGATATGGATATTCCGCTTTTTTTCTGTTTGTAGTTTTTTTTTTGGTTTGTTTTTGTTTTTAAAGCATCCTCACTTTACAGCATATTTTCACGTCTCTGAAACATATTCACAGTTCTCTCTCTCTCCCTATATTGTACATATATTTGTGTGAACTTTTTTTTTTCTTCTAACCTAGAACAAAGGTTAGGCTACATATTTGACTGTATAGTTACTGGCAGACTGCTTGACTGAATTTATAATCTGTCTAATGTAATTACTATAATTCCTTGACTGGTGGTTGGTAGCTATGTGAATTATTCCCTGACTTAAACAGTTTACACAGGGACAGAAGCGTGGGCAGACGCAGCCGGAACCAAATCTTTCCGCCTCTGCTGTTTCCTTCCTCACACCCACGCATTAAATCAGGGGAAGGTGTCTCCCGGCATAAAGGGTGGGGGCATGGTGTCTGCTGCAGATGTGGGGGAGGAGAAGGTGGCCAGTTAATAGTGATTCTCTGGAAATGATTGTGAAGTTTGGTTCCAGAGAAACAACCCCTCATGTTGAAATTGACAAGACAGAATTTTGCTTAGGTTGACTTTTTACTTTCATGTGGGACCGATTTAGGCTGGTTTCATAGTATAGCATCATAAAAAAGGCTGCTGTGTTTACTGTATTTTTAGCATGTGTTTTGCTTGAGAAAATGCACAAAAATGCACAAAAATGCATGCCACAATGCAGCAAAACACAATAAAATGCATTTTAAGTGTAGAATTTTGGAATGTTAGTCACTTGGTTATCTCTGGTTTCCAGGGGCAGACTGACCATTTGGAAACTCGGGCACTGCCCAAGGGTCCGGGGTCAGTAGTGGGCCCCATGAGATGCCCCGGTACCTTTTTCATAGGCTTTTTTGAGTTTGGGCAAGAACACAGGGGCCCCAATGATCCCCTATTGCCCGGGGGCCCCATGAGTTGTCAGTCCGCCCCTGCTGGTTTCAGTACTTTTTGAGTTTTTGATCCAGAAAAGGGCAAGAAACCAGTCTAGTCACAGCAATGTTTGAACTTCTGATATGCACACTATTAAACTGTTAAAGCAACATGACAGCAAGACAACTAAAGTTAGTCATACACAACTGGAATATTGGAAGATTCCTGATGCAAAAATTTGAACCAGGGGTGGCCCTGTTTGCACCAGCTGGCCCAACAACTTTGAATATTCAAAAGAGTTGGGTGGAAAACTGTCGGCCTAACAGTGACTGCAGCCAATCAAATGCAGTCACTGTTTGGGTATACAGACAGCCACTGGCTAGATGGCTCCTATCCAGCTCACCTGTTCCATGCCTTCTGTGCCACACAAGATCATTGAGTGTTATGGTGCAGGTGGCCATCTGCGTCCTAGCAACCAAGGATACTCTGCAGCAGGGCTGCCTGCTTCCTAGTGACCAGTAAAAACAAATGGTATGGAAGGGGGAACTGATCCCCTCCTGATTAGCAGCACTGTTAATTAAATGATGAGTTCACCTTTGAGAACATGTTATATTATCCACCCATTTTTAGGGGTGCCTGCTGCCTCTAGTGACAGCAAGCGGGGGATCACCCTCCCCACACACACACACTCGCTGCCACTGTTTTAAAAAACGGGTCTGCCCACCCTGCCACATCATTCATTCACAGAGTTAGTGTGAACAGGAAAGTACAAGTAGCAACAGTCTTTGTGGCTGTCAGCTTGTAGATCTAATGAACAACCATGGTGCTGTTAAGCGCTCTGATAGTTAAAGCGGAGCTCCACCCAAAAGGGGAAGTTCTGCTTTAAGCCTTTGTCCCCTGCTCCCCATTAAGGATTGGCACCTTTGGGGAGCAGACACTCGAATTTGACAGGTACCCGCTCCCTTTTCCGCTGCGATTGGCTAGGCCAGTGGTCGGCAAGCCGCGGCTCGCGAGCCACATGCGGCTCTTTACAAACTTAAATGCGGCTCTTCTGTGTGCCGGGCGCCCGCTCCCCTCCCTCCTCTCAGGCGGCTGCCCCCCTCCCTCCTCTCGGGCGGCCGCCCCAAAAGTCAGGACTCTGCAGCTGTCAGGATGTAGGCGGGGCAGCCAGGATGTAGGCGGGGCAGCGTGACGAACGCCTCTCCTCTCACAGTCCGCCCTGAAGACCAGAACGGCGCGGGAACATGGCGAAAAGAACGCGCAGAGCAAAGGTAAGTGAATTGACACAGGGGGGACTTGGGGACTTAATTACTATGGGGGATGAATTACTATATGGGGAATGAATTACTATATGGGGGATGAATTACTATATGGGGGATGAATTACTATGGGGGATGAATTACTATGGGGGATGAATTAGTATATGGGGGATGAATTACTATGGGGGATGAATTAGTATATGGGGGATGAATTACTATGGGGGATGAATTACTATATGGGGGATGAATTACTATGGGGGATGAATTACTATGGGGGATGAATTACTATATGGGGGATGAATTACTATGGGGGATGAATTACTATATGGGGGATGAATTACTATGGGGGATGAATTACTATGGGGGATGAATTACTATATGGGGGATGAATTACTATGGGGGATGAATTACTATATGGGGGATGAATTACTATGGGGGATGAATTACTATATGGGGGATGAATTACTATATGGGGGATGAATTACTATGGGGGATGAATTACTATATGGGGGATGTATTTTCAGTTTTAAAAATGTGGCTCTCAAAATAAATTTCAATCGTGGTTTTGGCGAGATTTGGCTCAGTTGAAAAAAAAGGTTGCCCACCACTGGGCTAGGCGATCGGAAGTGGAAGTTGTCCTCCCTCCCGTCTTTTGGGAAAAATGACAGGTCCCAGAAGACCATGGGGCCATTCACAAAGCGCAGCGCTTCTCACACATGCACAGTGGGTGCCCGGCAGTGAAGCCGCAACTTGTCACAGCCAGCTGCCCACACTGAAGAGGCCGGCGCCAGGGAGAGAAGATGGCCGGTGAAACCAGCCATGGTGAGGACACCGCTGGACAGAGGGACATGTAAGTGGCTACAGTTTTTGTAGCGGCTGACTTTTTTTTTTTTCTCAGGTGGAACTCCACTTTGTCTCCAGTGTGTATCTGCCTGCCAATATGAGGTACAAGCAGACAGATACACTGACAAGTCTGCAGGAGTCCTACATGGGACTCGCAATCTGCTGATCGTGGGTGCAGTGCTTTACAAGCTCCAAGTAAAAAAAAATAATAAATGCATATTTTTTTACCTGTGAAAAGATGTGCATTTATTATTTTTTTTAAAAAAAGGTGAACTTATCCTTTAAATATCCTTCTCCTTGCTAGAGCCATGATCAAAAAAAGGTGAGGGGAGAGGGGGATGGGTGTTGTCTACCACACTGTAGTGAGACTTCTTTAACCACTTGCCCTCCAGAGGATTTACCCCGCTTCCTGACCAGGTCATTTTTTACGATACAGCGCTGCATTACTTTAACTCACAACTGCGCGGTCATGCGAGGCTGTACATAAATTATATTTATGTGGGTTTTTTCTCACAGATAGAGCTTTCTTTTGATGGCATTTGATCACTTGTGCGTTTTTTTTGTGCTATAAACAAAAAAAGACCGACAATTTTGAAAAAAAAAAACAAAAAACATTTTCGACGTTTTGCTATATATCATATCCAATAAAAAAATTTGTAAAATCATATTTCATCCTTTCATTTAGTTCATTTGTTTCCCAAGTAAAACGCACAGCACATTAAGTTAAACAGCACACAGTTAACTCTTTGATTGCCCCTTCCTGCCCAGTGTCATTAGTACAGTGTCAGTGCTTTTTATTAGCACTGATCACTGTATTAGTGTCACTGGGGATGTCAGTGACAGTCAGTTCCCATCCAGTGTCAGATTGCCTTCCGCATTCCCGCTATAAATCGCTGATCGCCACAATTACTGGCATATAAAAAAAAAATCCCAGTATGTATACCGCCATTTGTAGACACTATAACACGTAAACCAATTAATTTACACGTATTGAGATTTTTTTTAGCAAACACGTAGCAGGATTCATTTTGGCCTAAATTTATAACGAAATTAGATTTTTTTATTTTTTTTACTGGATTTGTTTTATAGCAAAAAGGCAAAAATATAGTTTTTTTTAATCAAAGCTGTCTGTCTTTTGTATATAGCGCAAAAAATAAAAACCACAGAGGCGATCAAATACCACCAAAAGAAAGCTCTATTTGTGGGGGAAAAAAAGGACATAGATTTCATTTTGGTGCAGCGTTGCATGACCGCGCAATTGACAGTTAAATTAGCTCAGTGTCGTTTCGCAAAAAATAGGCTGGTCAGAAAGGTGTGGGGGCAAATCCTCTGGAGGGCAAGTAGTTAACTGCTTCCCATCTGCCCTATAGCAGAAATACTGCCACAGGGTGGCATAGGTGCAAAATAAATGCATATATATTCATGATTTTGCAGTTCCAGGTAGGTGTCACGTGCCCCACCTGTGCCGCCATTCGCGGCCCTGGCTGTCAAACACCTGGTCCCCGCCAGTGATTGCCGAACATCTCTAACAAGGGGGGAGAACTGTTTGTAAACATAGTTCTCTCCCCTGTCAGCTCCTGCACACTGCATTCCAGTCATGCAAAGCAGTGTGATTACAGTGAAGCACACATATAGGACACAATGTAAAACAGCACACAGTTAACCCTTTGATCTCCCCACGTTACCCCTTCTTGCCCAGTGCCATTAGTACAATGTCAGTGCTTTCTGTTAGCACTGATCACTGTATTGATGTCACCGGCGATGTCAGTGACACCAAGTCAGTTCCCCCCAAGTGTCAGAATGCCCGCCACAGTCCCGCTATAAGTCGCTGATCACCGCCATTACTAGTAAAAATAAAAAATGTAAAAACAAAAAATGCAATACCTATACTGCCATTTGTAAACGCTATAACTTTCACTTTAACCAATTCATTTACACCTATCTGGATTTTTTTTCTCGCAAATACATGTCGCAGAATACATTTTGCCCTAAATTTGCCAAAATTTGATTTTTAAAATTTTCTTACTGGACATGTTTAATAGCAAAAAGTAAAAATTGTTTTTTTTCTCAAAATTGTCAGCCTTTTTTTTTGTATAGAGGTGATCAAATACCACCAAAAGAAAGCTGAATTCGTGGGGAATAAAGGATGAACATTTCATGTGGGTGCAGCGTTGCATGACCGTGCAATTGTCAGCTAAATTAACACAACGCCATATCGCAAAAAATGGAATAGTCAGGAAGGGAGGGGAGTAAATCCTCTGTTGTTCGAGGGGTTAATAAGGAACATTGGACTGTAACTGTCACTTTTGTTTGATAACATTGCAGCCCCCCCCCCGTGTTGTATAACAGGCATAAATGCACACATAGCTGTAAGGCGCCTGTGAATTTTTACTCTGACGTCATCCAGATCTGCGGACTTCCCTCCACCATCCCCCTCCCGCACTCTTCCTCCTCCCGCTGTCCATATATGGGCCAAGGAAGTCACAAGGCAAGTTTCTTTGGCGTATTTCCCCCGCACCGCCCCCTGATGTCACACTCTCCTTATATGGGCATGGAATCCGCTGCGGAAAGCACTGGGGTGCGATGTTCCCGATGTTAACCCTTTACAGTCAGGAACACATTTATCTCTGCGCTCCTGTGATTGGGAGAGCTGTGCAAATGAAGGAAGACGTGTGTGTGTATACCTATGGATCGTGATTGTTCTGGTCTCCCAGATGGAAACCAGCTAGAATGCAGCTCAGCGTGTTGACTCAACGTTTGTAATTATTGCAGGAAGCGTGTTACTTTCTGGTTTCCTGGGTGGTCTCATCCCTTGTTTGAACCGTGTATTTACCTAGGATTTTGTGTGAGTTTGGGGCACACAGTTCTGTGTTGACATTTTCTGGTGTGTGCTTCTCCGATCTCGTATCCTTCATCTTGGTTAGCAATGGTGGGTGCAGGGGCGGGCTGACCATTTGGAAACTCAGGCACTGCCCGAGGGCCCAGGGTTAGGGGGCCCCATGAGATCCCTTGGTACCTTTTTCATAGGCTTTTTTGAGTTTGGGCATGGACACAGGGGCCCCATGATCCCCTATTGCCCGGGGGCCCCATGAGTTGTCAGTCCGCCCCTGGGTAGGTGTATGGATCAGCTGTACGTGGAGCATTCCTGCATGTGATCAGATCCACATTGGATTTTCTTCTGGTGCCCATAAACACTACAATTTTCTTATCTGGTTTATATGCGATTCTATCAAAACAAGCAAATCGGCAAACAATCGAATAACCATCATTTTTCCTTTTGGATCAAAACAGATCAGATTTACTCAAATTTCCACCAGGACGATGTTTTGCATTGACCGGCAGCACCAAAATGTTTTGGTTATAAATCCAATCATACTATGATCAATCAGATGAGAGTGCATGGTGAAAACAGAGGATCAGGCCCTCCTATCCCTCTTGTATTGAACGGTATTGTTGCTGTATTGTCTCCCGTTATATTGTACAGCGCTGAGCAAACTGTTGGCGCTATATATTTATCAGGCCAATCTATCCGACTATCGCCTACTCTGCTCACTTTTAGGCGATCTCTGAAAACCTCTTTCTTCAGGGAAGCCTATCCTGCCCTCAGCTAATACTGGAATCTTCTATTCCTCCTACCAGTCCATCCCCCACAGTTATTACCTTTGTACCACTAGCCCCTCCCTCTTAGATTGTAAGCTCCAAGGAGCAGGGCCCTCCTATCCCTCTTGTATTGAACTGTATTTTTGCTGTATTGTCTCCAGGGGCGGACTGACCATTCAAGCATTCGGACACGGAGGGCCCGGGGTCAGTATGGGGCCCCATGAGATGCCCCTGGTACCTTTCATTGGCTTTTTCATAGGCTTTTTTGGCCCCATGATCCCCTATTGCCCAGGGGCCCCATGAGTTGTCAGTCCGCCCCTAAATGTCTCCTTTTATATTGTAAAGCGCTGAGCAAACTATTGGCGCCATATAAATCCTGTATAATAATAATAATATAAATCCTGTATAATAATAATAATATAAATCCTGTATAATAATAATAATATAAGTCCTGTATAATAATAATAATGAGATCAATAATTTATATCATATCTTCCAGCAATCGATCACAATACACTTCCTCGTGTGTCCTGTCAAAGGACAGGGTGTTGACTAAAGATCAGTTCTTTCTATTGGGAGCGATTGATCCGAAAAGAAGTTAATCAATTATTGAAGTGTGTATGGCCGCCCATAAGGTTTGGTTCACATCTGTGCGGGTGGTGCCGCTGCGGATCCGCACGAAAATCCGTGCAGCCGCACCACCCGCACAGAGGAATGTGGACCCACGGGCGGGTGCCATTAGTTCTAATGGCACACCACCCGCACTAGAAAACGCAACCGTACTGGGAACCGAGGTTCCCATGCGGGCTGCGTTTTCAGAAGAAGCGCAGGGGCTTCTTCCCTGTGTGTCACGTGAGTGCATTCAAATGAATGGACTCTCGTGCCCGCACAATACACAGCCCGCTCAGCCGCAGATATGTGAACCGGGGGTTAATCAGACCTTTCCATTTTAAGTAAATCTTTGTATAGCATTCCTATGAATGTATTTTGAGGGATATTGATTAAAGTGGGGGTAAAGTCATGTTCTTTATTTTTTTAAAAATGGTCCCTCGTGCCGGCTTAGGTCATAGTATACTAGCCTGCGCTGCATACTAGTACATATGACAGACTTACCTGCAGACAGCCCTCCAGCGCTGCGCTGACACAGCTCCCTCTGGTCTTCAGAAGCTTTCACCTTTGCCCCGTCTTCCTTCTGGGTTCCTGATCTTCAGCCACTTGAGTGGCCGGGCCGCAGGAGCGTATGCACACAGGAGTCACTTTGCACATAGGGCCGTACATGTGGTCTGAGCTGCACATGTGTGGCTCAGATCACATTACCCGTTGACACTAGGGTCTCTTCTGCTATAAAGCCCTGCCTGTCAGCAGATTTTACATTACAAGACTTTACTACCACTTTAAAGCAATTCTTCAGTAAGATGTGCGGAGATTAAAAGTCAGCAGCTACAACAAATGTAGATGCTGACTTTTAACAGACACTCACAAACCGCCCAAGGACCCAGAGCTGTTCTCGTCTATGCCGGTTTCTTCACCTGTCTTCGGTCCTTCGTGCTGGCCTGTTAACTGTGGGCAGTCAGCTGTGACCAAGGCTGGACTGACCATTTGGAAACTCGAGGACACCCCGAGGGCCCGGGGTCAGTAGGGGGCCCCATGAGATACCCCTGGTACCTTTTTCATAGGCTTTTTTGAGTTTGGGCAAGGACACAGGGGCCCCATGATCCCCTATTGCCCGGGGCCCCATGAGTTGTCAGTCCTCCCCTGGCTGTGACTCCTTGCAGCTCAACAGCTGGCTGCCCACTGCGTCCACATGTGAATGGTCCCACAGTTTTCTGGGACCTGAGACGTGTCCCAGAAGGTTGCGGGCAGGGAGGTGAGGAGAGGAACTTCTGCTTGCAATCTTCTTGAGCAATTTGCTTTAGATTGACCAAAAGCCATATATGAGGACAAACCTAACAACACTTTCAGTTGTATCCAATTAGGCCGGCCCTCGCACTACATAGTTGGAGGTAAATATAAAGGAAATTGGGCAGAAAAATTGTATAGTGCAGAGTGTTGCAGCGTCCATGAACGCAACAAACTATGTGCCCTCAGTGTGTTATGTGAACGTAGCCTAAGGCTATGCGTTTTGCTGTGTTTTTAACTTGTTTGCTGTGTTTTTACTGCATTTGCTGTGTTTTTACTGCATTTGCTGTGTTTTTACTGTGTTTGCTGTGGGTTTTTGTAATAGGACATGTGACTTCTTTTGATGTATTCTGCCATATTTTCCTTTGATTTCAAAGGGCAGGTGCGATTTTTTTTTTTTTCCAGCACCAAAAATGCAGCAAGCAGAATTTTAAAAACTGCACCGGACCTGTAACGGACCAGTGTGAAGAGTTCCGTAGGAATACATGGTCACACATTTTTCTTCTGCTTTTTTTGTTTATGCAAAATCAGAAGAAAAAAGGATCAGTTTGAAAGCAATAGAACAAGATGTCGCTAGGCGATGATGGATCCCTGTGCCCCGCTGCCGATGGACCCCTGTGCCCGGCTGCCGCTGGACCCCTGTGCCCGGCTGCCGCTGGACCCCAGTGCCCGGCTGCCTGTGGATCCCAGTGCCCGGCTGCCGGTGGACCCCTGTGCCCGGCTGCCGGTGGACCCCAGTGCCCGGCTGCCGGTGGATCCCTGTGCCCGGCTGCCGGTGGACCCCAGTGCCCGGCTGCCTGTGGACCCCAGTGCCCGGCTGCCGGTGGATCCCTGTGCCCGGCTTCCGGTGGATCCCTGTGCCCCGCTGCCTGTGGACCCCAGTGCCCGGCTGCCGGTGGACCCCAGTGCCCGGCTGCCGGTGGACCCCAGTGCCCGGCTGCCGGTGGATCCCTGTGCCCCACTGCCGATGGATCCCAGTGCCCGGCTGCCGATGGATCCCAGTGCCCGGCTGCCGATGGATCCCTGTGCCCGGCTGCCGATGGATCCCTGTGCCCAGCTGCTGCATGATCAGCAATCCTTTCAGGTTTGTATGGGAGACATTGAACCATTGATATGTCTATAGGGTGGTCAGGTCGGTGCTGAGCATTGTTTGTGCGATCAGATCCTTATGCAGTATTACTCTGTGCCGGTCAGGACTGTTTATCATTCCTATGGATGCACCTTGGTACAGGCACGGCCATCATATTTTCCGTTCCTTTGATAGTCACATCCTGGTGCTTTAAGCCCAAGACCCGCCCATTGCTTGTCTCCGCCCAGCTCTCGGAGAGCTCCATAAAACCCTTTCCCGGGACGCCCGGACTCTCATTATCGCTCTGCTATAGAAGAAGTCGTTGTGTGGGCTGATCGAACGATGGAAAGCTACGCTCAGATCCTCGCACACCAGGAGGCCGTCCACCGGGAGGCTCAGCGGATCGCATCCTTGTCCGCCGTAAAGCTTCTCCGTTCCCGGACCCAGCGAGGGGGGATGAGGCTTCACCGCTCTCTGCAGCTGGCGATGGTGATGCGGAGCGCCCGGGAACTGATGGTGTCGTCCGTCCAGATCCCCGAACCTAAGCCTGTGACCCCGCCCAGTGCGGAAGCCAGAGAGAGCCGCAAACGGAGGTCCTGCGGGTCCGGACTCCCCGAGCTGGTGCCCAGCAAGCGGGCCTGTCTCTGGCAGGAGACCCCCGAGCCCCAGCCTCAAGGTGGAGCCTTCCCCGGCCTGGCCGAGGTCCTGCAGAGACTGCTGAGAAGTGTTCAGCCCCAGATCCCCGGGGGGTGCCGGGGGCCCGGAGCCGTGTCCTCCGTCCATGTCAGAGCCGTGGAGGCCTTCTGATCCTACAAGGCGGAGCGGGTCGTAGAACGTGAGATCGCTGAACTCCGGGTCTGCCAGGAGAAGAGCCCTCCTCCATAGAGTACGGCGGCGGCAGGGACCGGCCTACATCCCCGGACCCATCGGCTGTATTGCTCCACCGGAGCTCTCAGGAAGGCGGAGGAAGGGTTAATCGGAGAAGCGGACAGACCGGTCCACTCCGGAAGGTGGGATGAGTCAGGAGCCGGGAGACGGAAACTTCGGCTGAGTCAGAGCTGACTGTTCAGGACATTCCATTCCACCGCGTCACCGGAGCCGGCATTACCGGCATGGACTGTCGTCACCGTGATGGGTCAGTGAAGGGACAGGGCACGGCTTACTGACCACATCGTTCATGTATTGTGCCATCGTTTACTTCCACTGATGATACAATGATTCCTTGTTACAGTCTATCTGTAATAAACCATCTTTATTTTTACATTCGTTACATCTGTCTTGTAGCTGTTTGTTCTGTCGGTGGAGGGAAATGTTTCTGTATAGATGTCAGTCTGCTTCCAGGAAACGATCAGGCCATAGATGGATCGAAATGTGCCCAAACCCTGCCGAATCAACTGAATTGTGATCAATCTATGCTGGCAATACATTGTACAATCTCCTTTTTAGATCTAATATCTATGTATTCTAAGGGCCTGTCAGATGGGTACTGATACAATGGATTGTATACGTTTTGGCTTTAGAACACATAGTTATTGGTTACTTTCCGAGTTTATATTCAGATTGTATAGTGTATGGCTGGCTTCATTGTTGGTAAATACTGAGCAAATATTGGCCAGCTCAACAGACTCCTGACATTCAGGCAGTGTACAGCCGTTTGCTCAGCTTCTGCCTAATGGGCATGATCAGTGTGTTTTGGTGGGGTGGGGGCCCATATCGGAGTGACCGCTCAGTGGGGGGTGATCGGTGTGTTTTGGTGGGGTGGGGGCCCATATCGGAGTGACAGCTCAGTGGGGGGTGATCGGTGTGTTTTGGTGGGGTGGGGGCTTATATCGGAGTGACAGCTCAGTGGGGGGTGATCGGTGTGTTTTGGTGGGGTGGGGGCCCATTTCAGACTGACAGCTCTGTGGAGGGTAATTGCTGTGTTTTGGTGGGGCCCATATCGGACTGACAGCTCAGTGGGGGGTGATCAGTGTTCTTTGGTGGGGTGGGGGCCCATATCAGTCTGACAGCTCAGTGGGGGGTGATCGGTGTGTTCTGGCGGGGTGGGGGCTGTATTGGACTGACCGCTCAGTGGGGGGTGATTGGTGGGGTTGGGGCCCATATCGGACTACAACAGCTCAGTGGGGGGTGATCAGTGTGTTCTGGTGGGGTGGTGCCCATATCAGACTGACAGCTCAGTGGAGGGTGATCAGTGTGTTCGGGTGGGGGCCCTATTGGACTACAACAGCTCACTGGGGGGTGATCAGTGTGTTCTGGTGGGTGGGGGCCCTATCGGACTAACAGCTCACTAGGGGGTGATCAGTGTGTTCTGGTGGCGTGGGGAACCATATCAGACCAACAGCTCAGTGGGGGGTGATCAGTGTGTTCTGGTGGGGTGGGGGCTGTATCAGACTGATGGCTCAGTGGGGGGTGATCAGTGTGTTCTGGGGGGGTGGGGGCCGTATTGGACTACACCAGCTCAGTGGGGGAGATTGCTGTACGAACTTCGCTAGTGGTAATACATCCATCTGGAAGGTTTTTATGTTCAGCCCAACTGCCTGAGCAAAAGGACTCTGTGCGCCCTGCTTTAAGGGTCACCATACAATGTGTTGCCACATTAAATTGAACAAAAATGAGCACCTTCAAGTCTAACCAAATATTTGTAGCCAAGCAGGCAGGGAATATGTACAATCAGATCTGTATGTTGTGCTAAAGGCCTTTTATATGGGAGACAGTTTTTACCACCCTCTGAAAAGCCATTAGTAGATTGCTTTTTGAAGTGTGACTAACGGGTGGTATGTTGCCTCCTCCCTGCCTGTTTTAACCCTGAGAAGCCTGTACCGGCACAGCCATCTGCTCTACAAATGGTTACAGGGTGACCCTAGTCACTTGAGTCACATTTGTCAGGGGGTAATACCTGCTGAGTTTCACATGGGGTACGGTGAGCATAGCTTTTTTTTTTTTTTTTTTTTTTTTTTTTTTTTTTGCTATAAAGCAGTGGTTCTCAACCTTCCTAATGCCGTGACCCTTTAATACAGTTCCTCATGTTGTGGTGACCCCTAACCATAAAACTATTTACCCAGTAATTATAATTCATGAGTGTCGTTTTACCTCCAATACTGCTACTTTTAACACAGTAGCTGATTGCAACACAGTAGCTGCTTTCAACACCGCAGCTGCTTTCTACACAGTAGCTGCTCTTTACACATCGGAAATATGTGTTTTCTGATGGTCTTAGGGGATCCCTGTGAAAGGGTCATTCGACCCCCAGGTTGAGAACCACTGCTATAAAGCAACATCATGGGTGTGGTGTGTTCTGGGTGGGTAATCGGGTAATAAAGCTGAGATTAAAACATCTGTTTTAATTGCCACCTCTGTGAATAAGGCCTAAGATGGGCTACAACAGCTGGCCCAAACCGTTTACTGCACCAACACATTTTCCATCTTGCTTTCAGAACAAAATAGAGCGGAGCTGCACGCCACTCACCCATTCACAGGAAACTTTGTATTATATGAATGAATACAAAGCTTCCTCTGATTGGCTGAGACAGGCAGATGGCATTGCGATCTCTGACTCAGCCAGTCAGAATTTTATATTCATTCATAGACTACAATGCTTTGAGTGGCCTTTGGCCCAACTCTTATTTTGTTCTAGCAGTGGGACCGGAAGTCCCCATTCCACATCTGCAGCCCGGTGCTGTTACTGTATGTAGCTGTGGCTTATATACACTTTTAATACAGCATGCCCAACAAATGCACCTGTCAGTGCAGTAAATAGTTTGGGCCAGCTTGGATCAAATTAACTATTTAAAAGTGGAGATCAGCTTTAAATGTGGGCTACATTTGCATACGTGTTTAGCCACAGTGTGAATCCTAGAGGCAGGACTACTGATTCCTGCTGCTGAGATTGACAGCTGCATGCAGCTATTTGTGCCTGCGCGGTGATCATGGCTGGACACCCTTTGTGTGTCATGTTTAGTACACACAGTGAGGAACAGAAGTATTTGAACACCCTGCGATTTTGCAAGTTCTCTCTAATTGCAAACAGAGGCTTCTGTACCAAATATTAACACTGATTTTCTCAGGTGTTCAAATACTTATGTTCAGCAGTGCAAGACCAATAAATACTTTACAAATCATACAATGTGATTTCCTGAATTTTTTTTTAAATTCTATCTCTCAGAGTAGGAATGCACCTACAATGTGAATTTCAGACCTCTCCATGATTTCTAAGTGGGAGAACTTGCAAAATCGCAGGGTGTTCAAATTCTTCTGTTCCTCACTGTATCTTGTGTTCATGTTCTGCAGTCTGCACCTTCATTTGGCCAGAGCTCACACTAGAGTGGCTCAACTACTTAGAAAATAGACTGTAGCATACCACCATCCCAAATTGCAAGGTATGGGACCTAGGCTACCAATAGGTCTGATTGTCATGTTGCTATAGCTATTCAAATACAGACCACTGTCACAGTGACACAAAGCTAATGGTTAATGTCAGCAATGTACTAAAGATTTTGCTTTGTTTCACTTAACCTCCCTCCCCTGGTAGCACTTCAGCGTAATTTTATGGGAGACATTTTATTTATTAGTAGTGGGAAACTGCACAAAAAAGTGGGCCCCTGCAGAATAATGTCATAATGTGCTAGTATGCATTGCATACTAACACATTCTGACAGATTTACCTGAAAACAAAGTCCTCCAGTGGTGCGCTATCACTGCTGACAGGGATTCTATCTTTACCTGGTCTGGGTTTGCAGGCTCTGGCTGTTCGAATGTTCATGGGCATGCCATCCATTGAGAGCGCAGTGCACATGCAGCGGTGATGTCAGTGGCTGCTACCAAAGTAATAATCGTGCACGTTTAGGAGATATTTACTGTGCCTACAGGTAAGCGTTAATGTAAATAGTTACCAGTCACCCTACATATAAACAGTATCAGTCATCGTGAGTATAAACCGAAAATGTTCAATAAATTTTGCTTTTCAATGTAAGTCCATGCACCCTATAGGATCTTCGTATAGTCCCCCAGTACTTGGTGCTCTTTCACTTCTTTGTGTACATCAAACCAATACGTCCTCTTCAAAGTACCTCGAAGCAAATAAACTCAACATAGTGCATTATCCTTAAATGGAAATATTATAAGTGCGTGTGTATCACAACCAATATCACCGTGATCACTTATATCCAGTGATAAATTCTTCCCCTAGCCCAAATTCGTGAACAATTACTTTATGCTCCACACTCCTCAAAACACAATGAGTATGTGCCACGCCACACTGCAAATGGTGGTCATACAGTGCAGTCAATCAATCAAGTGTGCCTCCTGTCAATCCATATAACTTACCAAATCAACAGGTGGTGCAGGCTAAATAAACCAAAATCCAGGAATCTGCTGCCACTACAAGGTCAGCTGTCCCTCCTGTAGTGTGAACTCGTGCTACGCCAAAAAGTGGTCAATATCCTCCATGGACTAATTAGTAAGGCACCTGTCCACCCATATACCTTACCAGAAAGACAGGTAATGCAGGCTTGACTCAGACTCAATACCAGCTCCAGACTCTCACTACCAGTACTACAAATCAGTGATGAGAATGCCCAGAAAGAAAGTACTATATCAACGTACAAAACCTTCTTGAAAGTGTTGTGAATCTTTATTAAAAGGAGATAATGAGCTATTATTATCTAGATCTTGCAGGCTCCACCTCTGCAACATCTCCAAGATACGCACATTCCTCACCCCAGACACCACCAAACAACACTCCTTCATCTCACGCCTCGACTATTGCAATTCCCTTCTCACTGGCCTACCCAAACGAGCGCTATCCCCACTCCAGTCGATCCTAAACTCAGCGGCTAGACTCATCCACCTCACCAACCGCTCCACATCTGCCTCCCCCCTCTGCCAATCCCTTCATTGGCTCCCGATTGCCCAACGCATCAAATTCAAACTGCTAACTCTGACCTACAAACCCATTCTCAATGCCGCCCCAATCTACATAACTGACCTGATGCCCAAATACTACCCTACCCATGCCCTCCGCTCCTCACAGGAACTCCTACTCTCTAACTCCCTAGTCTCCTCCTCCCATGCTCGATTGCAGGACTTCTCCAGGACTTCCCCCATCCTCTGGAACTCCCTACCCCAATCCATCAGACTGTCGCCTACCCTTCTCACCTTCAGGCGCACCCTGAAAACCCTCCTCTTCAGGGAAGCCTACCCCAACCTCACCTAACACCCGACCTCACCTAACAACTAACCTCCTCCACTCCTCCCGCCACTCCATCCCCCACAGCCATCTCCTCCTGTGCCACCTTCCCCTCCCTCCTAGATTGTAAGCTCGAAAGAGCAGGGCCCTCGAACCCCTTGTGTATTGTATTGTTACTGTCTTGTCTCATGTTCTGTCCCCCCTGCTACTGTACAGCGCTGAGCATACCCATTGGCGCTATATAAATACTGTATAATAATAATAATAATATTAGGCTGCTTTTAAAGCTGCACACACTCTGCATTGATGTAAGCGCTTTTAATACAGATTCACAACACGGGGTGTGTCCAAGATGGTGACCGGAGCGGCCGCTTAGGAGAGAGCTCTGTCACCTCTGTTCTAATATCCGCATCCATCCTGGGAGTAACGGGATCCTGTCATCACCGGGGATCCCTGCGGACCTGCCCTGCTGCCTGGAGAGGGTGATCTGGTTGGGTTGACCCCCATCTGAGGAGGCGGAGGATCGCGGCCTACTGAGGCCTCCAACCAGACCGGACCCGGCCTGTGTCCCATCTGGGTGCTGCTGCCCTGCTGCCTGGATCCTGGGGAGGTCATCTGCTGACTGGGGGAGGGTGGTATTCTCCATTAGCCCCTACATCCTATTCCAGGATCCTTTAGCCTGCTGAGGCCTACATTTAGGGGAGCCTGAGCGTTCATCCCTGGGGGTGAGTTGGCTTGGCCTGGTCCGGAAGACCTGCGTAGGGGTTGCTGCTGCCTGGAGGGGGGAATGTTGGAGCTGTTGTGCCCCCCCCCTTGAAGATTAAATCTCTGTCCCTACAGGTCCTTGGCAGCTCTGATCCCTGTTTGGCTCCTGTCTTGGGCTGGGGCTCTGTTTGGGATCCATCCCTGGGCCACCTGTACCTGCACAGGGGGTCCAATACCTGGTGCACCTCCTATATCCCCTCCCCCGCCCCCTTCTTGAAGTGCTGGTGTTCTGTGATAACACCTGCCTGGTTTATACTTCAGTCATATGTGGGAACCAACTACCCCAGTTCAAAGGCAGTTGTTATAGTAACCATTTTTTTCTGCCGATGAGAAAAGATTATTGGGATGACTAGAGGAAAGCCTGCGACTGCTGGCAGGAGAACTGAAACTACACAAGCGGTGAAGACCAGTCGGCCCTTGGGGGCTAAAGCGGTGGTCGCCATGGCCGCATCCTCCTCCCAGGAGCCCAACCCACCTGCTGCACTGGCAGACTTTAATTCTCTCATGACAACGATTACCAACTGTCAGGCGGTGCTCACCACAAAAATAGAACACCTGCAGACCGATGAGGGGCTGATCTGGAGGGACCTTGACACATTCCGAGGCCAAGTTACGGCGGTCGAGCAGCGAGTCAGTGATGCAGAGGACAATATCCGCGACCATTCGGCAGAGATGCATACACTGAGGGTTAAGGTCAAGTACCTCAAGACTAGAGCAGAGGATGCTGAGAATCGCAGCAGGCGTAACAACCTCCGTGTGGTGGGTCTTCCTGAGGGGGCAGAGGGTGACGATCCGCCTCGATTTGCCGAAAACCTCCTTTGCTCCTTGTTGCCTCGAGCCACCTTTTCCAGTTTCTTTGTGGTCGAGAGAGCCCATCGAATGCCAGCAGTCAGGGGCCCACCTGGTTCGCCACCCTGCACTTTTATTTTTAAGTTGCTTAATTACCGAGATTAAGATGTGGTGCTGAGGGAGGCCAGGGCCCAGGGGGAACTGCTTTATGAGAATCACAAACTGATGCTGTTTCCTGACTACTCGGTGGGTACTCAACGACAACGCCGATCCTTCGATGCTGTTAAGGCTCAACTGCATACAAAAGGCCTTGCCTATGGCATGCTATTCCCTGCGAAGCTCAGAGTTCAGGATGGTGAAACCACGCGCTTCTTCACTGTGCCTGAGGAGGCAGCATCATGGTTGGAAACCCTGATGACCCTGAGACCGCAGCGCTGATCCTTTGCACCGCTGATGATTAGTCACTTTGCTACCTCTATTCCCGTTTATATGTTGCATTGGGACTCCCAGATCACCCGTCTCACAAGTTGTGATCTAAGTTAATGCCCTCAGCCATGGCTGAGTGATCTACTCCGTTACCTATGAGGCGGCATCTCTTTGATATGAGAGCTATTCTGACTTACTCTATGTACTCGTTCCAAGGACATCCCTATGGCCTGTTGCCTGTTTTTGTTCAGGGAAGTATGACTCTCCCAGTTTTGGGGGGGTTCGTGTTTGTTATGTTTTTTAGGAGTTTTTCATCCTTATTCTTTGTTGCAAGGTACATTTGAATTTTTTTGTGCTTCATTCTGTACATGGTATTCAGTTACTGCACTGATCCTTCTGATGTCTTATCTAATGCTATGTGTGTTCTTCCCGGTGTTCAGCCCGATCGGTCACAAATTAGTTCTCCAAATTTTATTTTATGGCACCTTCTAATTAAAAATGTATCTCTTGGAACATGCGGGGCCTCAACTCTCCCGTTAAGCGCTCCTTGGTTTCCAGTTTCTCAAATCCTATTCTCCACACATTTGTATATTGCAGGAAACCCATCTAACGGGCCGTAGGGTACTGGGTCTCAAGAGAGCTTGGGTTGGTCATTATTATAATGCTACATATTCTTCTTATGCTCGAGGGGTTAGTGTCCTTGTACACAAATCAGTGCCGTTCACTCTCCTTCATCTCAGGCTGGATCCCGAGGGTAAATACGTTATGATTCATGCGATGATTAACTGCTTTGAAATGGTAATTGTTGGGCTCTATTTCCCGCCTCCATTAATATATGGAGATTGTTCACTCATATTTCTGCTGCTCGTGACAGGGATGACCCTGGTATGGTGCTGTCCCTGGATGCCGAGAAGGCCTTTGATTCGGTAGAGTGGGAGTATCTATGGGAACTCTGCGTCGTTTCGGGTTTGGTCCTCATTTCATTTATTGGATTGATGCCTGTACAGTGCACCGCTTGCGAGACTACATACTTCTAACATCCTTTCCTTCCCTTTTACTCTCCATAGGGGCACTCAACAAGGCTGTCCACTGTCGCCGGGCTTGTTTGCCTTGGCGATTGAGCCTTGGCCTGCCTGATCCATTCTTCCAGTTCCCTACATGGATTACCGGTGGGCGACTGGGAGGATAGGGTTTCCCTGTATGCGGACGACACTCTCTTATACTTGAAGGACTGTAATTCATCTCTTAAGAAGGCATTGAGTCTTATCAATTGCTTCGGTAACTACTCCGGAATTCGCATTAATTGGGAGAAGTCATTACTGTTTCCACTTGCACCAGAGCCCTTGCCTGACATTTCCTTTGCCCCTATTAGATCAGTCTCTCAATTTAGATACTTGGGTGTAACGGTGGAACGTGACTTGACGAAGTATTTAGCGGACAATCTTCATCCCCTCTTGCAACAGCTGCAGACTAAATGTACTGCTTGGCCCCTTCCTATTAGCACCATAGGCCGGGTCAATTTTTAAAAAATGATATTTCTACCTAAGTTTATCTATTTTTTTTGGCATACGCCAGTGCAGGTCCCGCAATCCTTTTTCCGTTGTGTGGATGGTGTTGTCTCTGGGTTTATTTGGGCTGGAAGGACCTCTAGACTTTCCCGATCTACTTTGCACCTACCTATTGATAGGGGCGGACTAGCACTACCTAAACTGCTTTTATATTACTGGGAAGCTGATTGGTCACGTTGCGTTGGTGGCTCTCCTGGCCTAGGGATAATGCTGCAGTCATCCTGGAGGTGGCAATATTGGGCTCATATGCAGAACTTCGTAACCTAATTCATAAAGGTCCAAAGTCTAACTCAGCCATCACTCTTCCCATGCGGACGACCCTGAGGGTGTGGAGTCAGGCTAGAGTTCAACTTAGCGTACATAACTCATACTCCCCTCACACGCCGCTCTGGGGCAATCTTGCCCTCCCCCATCTGCATATGATATCGGATCCTGTGGTGTAGGCTCAATATGACATTAAAACGCAGCACCATATTATGCCTCGTGGTTCTGTTTGACAAACTCAAGCGTAATCATGGCCTTCCTAACTAGATGCCCGGGGGGAAAAAGTAATTGCGTCATGTGGTGGCCGCTCAATTTCCTTCTCCACCTACCATTCACACTGACCATTTAGAACAATTGTTGTTAATGGATTACTTGCCAAAATCATTGTCCTCCATTCCCTGTTGCTACGTCTCTCTACCCCTAGAATGCAGTTGCTTTATGGCAGATGGCACAGAGATCTCCCTTCTCTGTCAGAGGATGACTGGGAGCATTGTCTTTTACAGTGCCTCCCTACCATGATCTCAGCCAGGGACCACTTCATACAACTAAAATTTATCCATAGAGTATATTACACCCCACAACGATTGGCTGTGATATAGCCTGATAGATCAGCGACTTGTCCTTGCTGTGCTGTGGAGGTGGGCATGTTTCACCATATGTTTTGGGAGTGCTCAAAACTTCTCCCCTATTGGGCCGGGGTGCGAGCTACTATTAACGCTGTTAGTCAATTGTCTATTCCCATGTATCCACTGATTATGTTGTTGGGCCTTCTGAACCTCGTGGAGACATCTAAGCATAATAGATTGTTCGTTTTATATGCTCTCTATTATGCTAGAAGAGTCTGCATGGACAGAGTGCATGGACTTACTGACACGGTTTATATGTAGGGTGACTGGTAACTATTTATATTTAATGTTTACTTCCAGGAGTTGGTCAGAGACTGCGGACAGGAGAGTGTCAGAGACTGTGGATTAGGATACAGGAGAGTGTCAGAGACTGAGCAAGATACAAGAGACTGTCAGAGACTGCAGACATATACTACAGGAGAAGGTCAGAAACTGCGGACAGGATCCAGCAGACGTTCAGAGACTGCGGACAGGATACAGGAGATGGTCAGAGGCTGCAGATAGGATACAGGAGACGGTCAGAGACTGCAGACACGATACAGGAGACGGTCAGAGACTGCAGACACGATACAGGAGACGGTCAGTATACTGCGGACATGATACAGGAGACGGTCAGAGACTGCAGACGGGATACAGCAGATGGTCAGTATTCTGCAGACAGGATACAGGAGATGGTTAGTATACTGCAGAAGTGTCAGTTTAGTTTGTGAGCCAGGTATGTGAAATATATGGGAAAACCTCTGATTTCACTGCAGACCAGCCCATACAGCCGAGTCGAACCGAAATTGCCCCCTTGGTCCTGCACAGCTGAGATCGCCCCCCCACACAAGCACAGCCGAACCTGCTCTCTACCTGAGCACAGTTGAGCCCGCTCCCCGCCAGTGCACAGCTGAGACTACCTATGCCTGATACAGTCCGCCCCTAGCAGAAGACAACTGACCCCCTATAGCAACGCCAATGGTCCCTTCTGCCTGGGTGGCTTTACAACCAGTTACCTACGGCACATGCGCGAAGCACGCTGCACTCTGTGAATGGTCCCACAGTCTTCTTGGACATGTGAAGAGTCCCGGAATGCTGCAGGGGAAGGAGGAGGCCACGGCGCATCTGACCATTAGCGGGAATAGGTACCTGTCAAAACCAGGTACCCACTCCCCCTTCCCCCTCAAAAAAGTGCCAAATATGGCAGTGGAGGGGGGGAGGATACAAACAAGTGGAACTTCTCCTTTTGGGTGAAGTTTCACTTTAAAGTAGCACAGTACTGAAAAGCAAAAAATGGGCTGGTTATGAAGAGGGTAAAACTTTCCGGTGGTCAAGTGGTTAAAGGAGATCTATAGTCAAAACTTATATAAACAAAAACACCTGTGCTCTAATGACTCCCTCTATCCTAAATAGCTGCTGTAATACACACAATTGTGTGTTAAACCAAATATCACTCACAATATACAGCACTTACATAAATATATAAAGTGCAAACAACTATTATACAAGAGCATTTTCTAATATATAAACATGACTCCTTAAGTGTATAAAGTGCTTCACATATGTCGTTCAGATCAATACATCTGTCTATAAAGTGCAACAGTTCCTTCGCAAAAAAGTGCAATGGTATTTAACTTCTACACTGAGAAGCTATATATCATTGCACTTCATGGACAGATGTATTGATCTGAAGGATATATATGAAGCACTTTATACACTTAAGGAGTCACATGTTTATATACTGCTAAAAAAAATTAAAGGAACACTTTTTAGAGTATAGCTTTAAGTCAATGAAACTCCTGGGATATTGATCTGGTCAGTTAAGTAGCAGAGCGGGTTGTTAATCAGTTTCAGCTGCTTTGGTGTTAATGAAATTAACAGGTGCACTAGATGGGCAACAATGAGACAACCCACAAAACAGGAATAGTTTTACAGGTGGATGCCCTGACTTTTTGTTTCCCTGCTCATCTTTTCTATTTTTCACTAGTTTTGCATTTGGCTAGGGTCAGTGTCACTGCTGGTAGCATGGGGTGACACCTGGACCCTACAGAGGTTGCATAGGCAGTCCAACTCCTCCAGGATGGCAGATCAATACATGCCATTGCCAGAAGGTTTCCTGTGTGTTCCAGCACAGTCTCAAGAGCATGGAGAAGATTCCAGGAGACAGGCAGTTACTCTAGGAGAGCTGGACAGGGACATAGAAGGTCCTTAACCCATCAGCAGGACCGGTATCTGTTCCTTTGTGCAAGGAGGAACAGGATGAGCACTGCCAGAGCCCTACAAAATGACCCCCAGCAGGCCACTACTGTGAATATCTCTGACCAAACAATCAGGAACAGACTTCAAGAGGGTGGCCTGAGGGCCCGACATCCTCTAGTGGGCCCTGTGCTCACTGCCCCTGCACCATAGAGCTTGATTGGTCATTGAACACCAGAATTGGCAGGTCCACCACTGGCGCCCTGTGCTTTTCACATATGAGAGCAGGTTCACCCTGAGCACATGTGACAGACATGAAAGGGTCTGGAGAAGCCGTGGAGAATGTTATGCTGTCTGTAACATCGTTCAGCATGACTGTTTTGGTGGTGGGTCAGTGATGGTCTGGGAGGGCATCTCCATGGAGGGATGCACAGACCTCTACAGGCTAGACAGTGGCACCCTGACTGCCATTAGGTATCAGGATGAAATCCTTGGACCCATTGTCAGACCCTACGCTGGTGCAGTGGGTCCTGGGTCCTCCTGGTGCACGACAATGATCGGCCTCATGTGGCGAGAGTATGCAGGCTGGTCCTGGAGGATGAAGGAATTGATACCATTGAATGGCCCCCACACTCGCCTGACCTTAATCCAATAGAACACCTCTGGGATGTCATGTTTCGGTGAATCCGACGCTGCCAGGTTGCACCTAAGACTGTCCAGGAGCTCAGTGATGCCCTGGTCCAGATCTGGGAGGAAATACCCCAGGACACCATCCGTCGTCTCATTAGGAGCCTCCCCCGACGTTCTCAGGCATGCATACAAGCACGTGGGGGCCATACAAACTACTGAGGACCATTCTGAGTTGCTGCAATGACATTTCAACAAAATGGACTAGTCTGCTGCATAATTTTTTCACTCTGATTTTCAGGGTGTGTTTGAATTCAGTCCTCTGTAGGTTGATAATTTTCATTTCCATCAAACGATGGGCTATCCTTACATTCCTAATACATTACCCAATCCATATCAGTATAGAGATCCAGCAGATTTTTTCCCCATTGAGATCTGATGTGTTCAAAGTGTTCCTTTCATTTTCTTGAGCAGTGTATATTAGAAATTGCACTTGCATAATAGTTGTTTGCACTTTATATATTTATGTAAGCGCTGTATATTGTGAGTGATATATAGTCACAACATACACTTCCATTTTATATCTGCATTGTAATGCCAATACAAAACAGTAGTTATTTTTCACAATCCAACATAAGTTTACCTGAAAAATCTTCTTTCATGTTGTGAGTGCTGCATTTTTTCTGGCTGTTCTTATCACAACTTTCTGGATTCTCTGCATGCTTTGTAGCATCTCTGATGCTGTTTACTTTTGATTTCTAAGGACCACATAACCCATGGTACCTTTCTGCCTGTGAGCAGTGATTCCTGCACTGACTCCGCCTCTTGAAAGCCTCCTCTCAGCACCTCTGTAGGTCGAAAGGCAGGCTGTGTGAAATGTGTGACACAGCAGTGCCTACTCACAGGACCATGAATAAGAGTGGCTGAGTTCAAGAAAATAAATATGTGGCGATCTTTGCAAAGTAAGGGCTCATGTACACTGCAGCTGATAAACTGACGTTCAGGATCTGTTGAGCGTTTTTTTCAGCAGCCCCTGAACTCTCCCTAATGTTTTCCTATGTGTCCATGTACTCATCTTCGTTTACAGTCATTTACAGGCAGTTGAGTTTACAGTCGTTTTTTTTAATGCACCAAACTTGCGTTCAGGAGCAGATTTTATCAGCATTTCAAACGCCAAATGCTTGTAAACACGGCTAACCGCGTTTATAAGCGTTTGCGTTTAGAAGCGTTTTTTAACTGTTCCATGTCCAGATGCTGTCCAGAGCCTTTTTGCATCATCAGAAATGCATGCAAAGTGTTTTCCATGTATTCAAATGGACCCTGTACACCAGCGCAGTCAGGTTTTGCGTGAAGGAAAATATTGGGAGAACGTGCCGCATTATGCTCATGATGGGATCCATAGTGAATACAACCAGAAAAGACAGGTCATCTCAACACATACTGCTCTCTTTGCTTCTGCTCTCTCTATTTCTCTCAAAATGTTTGAAATAGTTCATTTTTAACTGTTTTTCAGTGCATTCTGGGCATTTTCGAAGGTCTCCTGAGGTTATCTTAAAAAAACGCTTCTAAACGCAAATGCGCATAAACGCAGTATACAAACGTGGCTAAACAGACGTTTTTTAACCTACGTTTTCCAGCAGTCAGTTTCCATAATTTAGAAGAGTTTTCCAAACATCCCGTGTACATGAGCTCTAAGTTTACCAACCTAAATATCATTCAGAATAATAGCAGCTGGTAAGAAATAGTTAAAATGTAAAGTGGAAATTAATATATGATTCTAAATTTTGACCACCGATACATTTTAAGAGGTACTATGTTTTATTTGCAACAAGACATTGTTGAGAGTGTGGAAACGGGTGTGCAGTATACAGATCTGTTGAACAAAGGAGTAAATACATTTCCACCCTCCTACTGAGCAGAAATCGGAAGCAGTGAGCTAACAGTATCACTTTGACCCATGAGATTTTTTGGGATACAGGGGAGGTAAGTGTAATTGTGAGTGTAATTAACACATTAAACATACTTTACCAAAGACATTTCCTGAAGCTCACCTTTAATTGCAATACATTTTTGTCATTAACATTGATTAACTTGATATGAGTTATTTACTGTAAATATCAAAGCAGGCTACATAGGCAGAGTGCATAAACGTATAAGATTATCTTGATTGCTCATGCAGATACTGCTGGCCAGTAATTCTGATCCAGCAATTAGCTTCCCTGCACAGATTCACACAGGAAAGCCTAATCTTGAATCCATTCAAGGTTCTCATTTTTAAAGGAAGCCCTGACGAAGGGGGAGTTTGTGATGGAACGCGGCATCTGACCCCAGCCCTTCTCACCAACTCGTGACCGAAGGACCCACCTGTAGCAAGCACAAACACAGAGATGGACGCGGTTCAACCATTTTGCTCCAACCCTCCATCTTTTAGATCCTTCTCCCCCTCTTTGATCATCCCCCCTCCCTCTCTGTTCATCCACAGTGACATGTGGTCGGTGTGTGTTGGCAGAGGTCACAGGCGGCCAACACACAGCAGGGAGCTCCGAGCTATAAAATCCCCAAAGGAGCTGGGGCTTAGCTGTCTAAGAAACTGTGCAATCTGGCATGTCATAAAAGTATAAACCGAGTCCCTCACTGAACTACAAAAGACCTTCCAAGGGGTCGTAAAGACAGACTTACTTTTAAAAACTCACTTTTCATATAAGTTGATATCTTCACGTAGGACATAATTACCTAAACATGGATCCTATATTTGGAAGGCTCAGTTTGAGGCCATTCTCCTGGTATGTTACACGCTTTAGCTGGCATACATAGAAAAGCAGAAACGTATATCTCTTGAACCATTCAAGTGTATATTTCATATCTAACCGTTCCGCAGATGCATCTGCATATTAATCTACCCGTGGGTGGAATGTTACATGTACCTAGGAAAAGTTATGAATCATAATAGAGCTTTTAGTCATAACTTCGGGCTCCACCTACACCTCTTTCCCCAAAAGGAGACCATTGGTTACTACTCCAAAGAGACACCCTGCTGAGATTCTAGAAAGAGGGCTGTTAGGCTTAGCGTTGTGTGTGTGAGAGAAAGCAGAGTCTCCTGTGTTTAACATCGAAACTAGCAATAGAGACAAGAAATCCTTTTGACTTATGACACTTGAAGCTGCTTAACCCAAGGCTTTTTGGCAAGTGCTTATCTACCTAAACTTCTTTCTGTTATCTCTTTGCTGTGCTATTGTTCTCTGTATATTTATATATATATTGGCTACATCTTTTTTCTGTAAATATTTTTATTGCACCCTTTTGACCTTTTAGTAATAAATCTTACTTTCTGAAAGCGTTCAACTGTTTCTAAAGCTCTTTCATGCAACTTACGAATTCCTGCCGCTGAAGAGCACTACTATGTGTGTTTAACCCTCTGTATAACCTGTCTGCGGTGACAGTGGTATACAGACGATTATTTCAACCATTCTAGTGTTATTGCTGATATTGCCGAGTTTCCTCTTTCTTTGTACAAAAAGGAGGTGGTGGAAGTGTGAAGGGTTAATTGCATAATTCACCTCACCCAGTACAATTGCGCTCAGGCTTCAGGTACACAGGTTGTGGACCATTAGCTGGAAAATCTGTGTGCAGGGTGCAGCTGGGCGTGGCATTGTTACGCACGTGACATCGCGGTTTTAGATTGGCTAGTCCTTCGGTCACGAGTTTGGTGAGAAGGGCGGGGGTCTGATGCCGCGTCACACCGCCGATCTCACACCACGCTGTCATTTGCGTAACAATGCCACTCTCAGCTGCGCCCTGCACAAAGATTTTCCAGCTCGCAGGACTACAATCTATGTGCCAGCAGCCTGAGAGCAATTGTTACTGGGTCAGGTTAATTACGCAATTAACCCTTCAGATTGCCACCACCACCTTTTTACAGAGAAGAAGGAAACTCACAAATCTTAGCAGTAACACTATGATATTAGTATAAGCGTCTGTAATACACACTGCCACCGCAGACAGATATATTCAGATGATTATTACATACAGTAGCACTCTTCAAGAGACAGGGATTCTTCAGTTTGCATTAAAAGCTTTAGAGACAGTTTCAACACTTTTCAAAATAGGATTTATTCCTAAAAAGGTCAAAATGGTGCAATTAAAATATTTACATAAAAAGATGTAGCAAAGATATAAAGAGAACAACAAAACAACAGAGAAATAAAAGAAAGAAGTTCAGAAGGCAAAAGTCCTTGGTTTGAGCAGAGTCAAATTGTCCGAACAAAAAGGTTGCCTTGGCTCTCAAGTACTGTTAGATGTTTTCTCATAGATGTTAAACGAGAGCTGTCTTCTCCAGGCTGTCAGTCTTTTTCTATCAGATCAAAAGGGTGTCTCCTGAGAACAAATGACCAATCATCCAGCTTGGGGATGGGTGTTAGGTGGTAACCAAGGTTATGACCAAATCCCTTACAATTTCTTACTAAGGTCAATAACCTTCAATAGGTACAGGTAGCATCCTAGCAACTGGCAGATTAATATTTAGAATTATATTCCAAATGCAAAGATACCAAACATATCGTACCCTTGTCACTCGGGATAAAATAGACTGCTTCTTTTCTCTTGTAGGTACTAATATAGTGATGTAAGGTCTTGTGTGACTCATATTAAAATGATGTATCCGAATATATACTTCATATTAATGTGCCCAGTTCCTGCCGAAGTTTATGAATTGTATGAAAAATGACTGTGGAATGTACGTTTTATGGCACGCTCTAGCCCTAATGCCCTAACAGGTCATGACTGACTGAGTTATTGTTTTACGATCGGGCAGAGGAAAGTGGTTTTTCAAGCAGACCCCCTGGAACCAGACTAATTAGCAGTTTACAGCTCTGAAGCTTATCTATCTGTGTTTTATTTAGGATAAGAGATCCTCTTGACCTCCATTCAACTTATAGCTATGCATTCCATTGAAAAGGGTGGAGGGAGGACAGGAGAGAACATGGCTGAGACCTACCAAGATGGCTCTCATGTACAGCGTCCATGCCTCTATTGCGCACAATCGTCACAGAGTTCCTTTAACCCTCGAAACGCATTGGCTGTCTTCTAGCACAATATCAATAAATTATTTTGGAATCTTTTATCTTTAAGACTGGCACTCCTGTCATGTATGCATGTTTTTTTTGTAATCTGCTGGGGTACCCACTGGAGGGTAGCCTTGTCTGTTGTGAAGGAAATGAGAGAGGTCTGATGAAAAAGCACATTGCTTTGAAACGTATCACCGCCCCCTTCCTGCGGCTCAACGTTCCGTCCTGACGTCACTTCCGCCTGGAGGCCATCTTTTGCGTTCCAGGCTGGTTTCCTCCGAAGTGACACAGCCCATGCTGGCTGGAGAGGCACAACACCAACCAGGAGACCCAGCTCTCACATGCACCGTGGCCCCTTGGATATCCACCTGCCCTCCTTGCTCCTCCCTCGAGATCGGTGATGACCATCATGTTAGCTGTGGCCCCAGGAACCCATCCAGCCCATCCATTCTGCTTATGGTACTACGCCCGGATGACGTCCTTCTCTTACATTGATGCCTGAAAACTCCATACCTCCTGTGAGTTACTTGAGTTTGTGTGCAATAAATTGTTGTTTTTATACTGCACTTAGTCTGGTCACCTCTCTCTCCTCTAATTTGTCTCTTGTGAGCAGCCTAGTTTGACCCAGTGGGCTCTTCAAATGTTTTTGCCATCTCACCACTTTGTATAAACCCATATCAAAGTCCCAGCACCTCTTGGATGCTTTTTTTTTTGGTGTGAATAGATTAGAACAGTGGTGGTTAACTTTATAAATACCAAGGGCCTCGACTGCAGCCCCTGACATATCTAAAGGGTGCACAAAAACAAACCTGTACAATTTTTTCAAGACAGTTATCCAAAGTGCACAAATGGTGTGCTGTGGTGCACAAAAAGATGCAGGTGTGTTTTAGTACAGGCAGTCCCCGGGTTACGAACCTGTGGGTCTGTAGGTTTGTTCTGAAGTCAAATTTGGATGTAAGTTGGAAAAGGTAAATTGTTTTAAGTGTAGCTCCAGCCAAAAAAATAGTTTCTAAGTTTTTTGGATAGCATAAGGAAAGCTTAACACCCATGTAATGTTTATTATGCTGTCTGTGCCACTGTTCTTGTAGTTGGTTACCAGGTTTGCACACATCTCAGGAGGGTTTTTGGCCCACATTTCTTTACAGATCTTCTCTAAATCCTTAAGGTTTCTTGACTGTTGCTTGGCAACTCAGTTTCAGCTCCCTCCATAATTTTTTTTTAGGACTAAGGTCTGGAGACTGGCTAAGCCACTCCATGACCTTCATGTTCTTCTGCTTGAGCCACTCCTTTGTTGCCTTGGTGGTATGTTTTGGGTCATTGTCATGCTGGAAGACCCATCCACAACCCATCTTCAGTGTTCTGGCTGAGGGAAGAAGGTTCTCATCCACGATTTTACAATACACAGCCCCATACATTGGCCCCTCAATGCAGCAAAGTCGACCTGTACCTTTAGCAGAGAAACAGCCCTAAAGCATGTTTCCACCTCAGTTCTTGACTGTTGGGATGCTAATCTTAGGGTCATAGACAGCATTTTTCTTCCACCAAACAGTGCGAGTCAAGTTAATGCCATAGAGCTCAATTTTGGTCTCATCTGACCACAGCACTTTCTCAGAATCCTTCTCTGAATCATTTAGATGTTCATTAGCAAACTTCAGACGTCCCGGACATGTGCCTCTTGTGGATGGGGACCTTGCAGGTGCTGAAGGATTTCAATCCATGGCAGTGTATTGTGTTACCAATGGTTTGTTTGGTGATTGTGGCCCAACTGCCTTGAGATCATTCACAAGCTCCTTCCGTATAATTCTGGGCTGATCCCTCACTTTTCTCATGATCATCCTTACCCCGTGAGGCAAAAGCTTGCCTTGAGCTCCAGACCGAGGGCAATTGATGGTTATTTTGTATTTCTTCCATTTGCAAATAATTGCTACAACAGTTGTCTCCTTCTCACCAAGCTTCTTGCTGATGGTCTTGTAGCCCATTCCAGCCTTGTGCAGGTCTACAGTCTTGTACCTGACATCCTTTGACAGCTCTTTGCCCATGATGGTGAGGTTTGAATGGAAAAATAAGATTCTGTGGACAGGTGTCTTTTAAACACATAATGAGTTGTCATTAGGAGCACCTTCTTAAATTAACAGGACTAATCATGAGCACATATCCAGTCTGTGGGAGCCAGAATTATTGTTGGTTGGTAGGGGATCAAATACTTATTTCACTCACTGAACTGTGAGTCAACATTTATAACATTTGTATCGTGTTTTTGTCTGGATTTTTTGGTTGATATTCTGTCTCTATCATTTAAAATACACCTATGATAAAAATTATAGACCCTTCATTTCTTTGTAAGTGGGCAAACTTACAAGATCTGCAGGGGATTAAATAATTATTTTCTCCACTGTACATTTGCAGTGAATCAAATGATTGCTGTTCTGCAACCATAGAAACTTCAGCCAGATACGATAGTATGTTGAACTAGCAGACCTCTTATTGGCTTGGGACAGTGTTTCCACAACTTCAGGAGAGCATTTGTTCTACCTTTTACTTTTCAACCTCCAGGCCCTTAAGATTAGGTGGTCCAGATGGTGGTGGAACAGCATTCTCTGCGACAGGAGCTGAGGTGTATGCGACAAGAGGAGAAGTTGGAACGTGTTTAACTATAAAGAAGAAGCAGAAACTACAGCCTTCTGAACCAATAAGACAGCACTTTATTGACCCAGCATCTAATCAGAGTAGCGAAAGGGGGAAGACATATCCGACCTGGAAGTTTCAACAAGAAGTCAGAGTATCTACTCTCTCTGCTCCCTGAGCTGGGTACCTAGTCAGGAATCTCTTGCACATCCAGTTTAGGAGAGAGGTAAACATGTCCACCCAAGGGACCTTCCGCTGGCCACAAATCCCCTTGACTTTTTGTTGAAGGTTCCAGTTGCCACTGCCATGGAATGACCTGGCAAGCCTTACTGGCAATTCTAAAATGTTGGAATACAGACCGCTTTCAAATGCTTTTCTGCCCAGTGAAATATAAGTTCCAGTTCTTTGAGAAGGGACTGGCTGTGCGTCCATCCTTGCATGCCGATATACAACCCTGTGCCCTGTTGTCTCTGTAAGATTGATGTTGGACCTTCTAGATGAAAGCCTTGAGTTCGTTCAGGAAGTTTGACATAATGTACTGTGTCAGATAGACCAATAAGCTCCCCAGCCTTCTTTGCTTGCTTCTGAGGTAATTGTGATCCAGAAGGTGACTTCAAGGATCAAGGAAATTGATTGTAATAATCTTGATTCCACTGGTACTGGTGAATATGCCATTGGGCTCAAAGGCCCATTGATATGCAGCTAGGGAGTGAGCCCAGAAAATTTAGACAATAAGTACCTGATGGAGATGTGGCTACCCTTGTCTTGGAGCAGATAGAAAGGATCTTGTCAATTGTGAAGTAGACTATTTCCTTGGTTTTATTGAACTGGACTTCAAGGTAAATCAGCCTCTGAGTTGGCATGAGCTGACTCTTCTCCCAATTTATTAACCACCCAAACCGTTGGAGAGTTGTTGGCAAGATTTCAGCCTGGTCCTAAAGTACTTCTCTGGAGTGAGATAGTCGTAATCTAGGTCAGGGTTTCTCAACCTTTTTTCAGTGAAAACACCCTTTACAATTCTGCACAACTCGATGCATCCCATTCTAAAATGCAAAGAACTGAATTTAATAGTTGTAATGCAGAAACATCCACACATGTAGGACCTTCAACATCAGAGGTGATTTATTCTTACAAAGCTCACACACCTTTGCACATTAGTACTGACAAATATTTCAGCATTCCTCTTCTCCTTCAGTGACCCCAGTGCTGATAAGGAGGGGCAGAATAGTTGCAAACAAGGATATAGATGTATGACATCATCCTTATCAACCAATTGCATCATTGGTTGTTAGGATGTCAACGGCTGGCCCTTCACATTGCCCAAGGTTGTACAGGCAGGCTTGATCTAAGAACTAAGATCAGGACCTTTTGGTAAGGTTCTGGTGGACATTGATTGTCCGAAGGGCAAGCAAGTAAACTGCAAATGGGAGTCCACCACTGCAAATCACAGCATCTCTGGATGGACAGGTAGATTTTTTTTAAAGAGAAAAGTGGGTGAATAAAAACCCCCAAAACCCTTCTGCTGAAGAAACCAAGGCCACAACTTTTGTATCCTGAAACATTTTTAGACCTATGTGTAACATTATATTCTGGCCCGCACCTTACCTGTCTGGATGGGCAAAAAATCAAAATTACTTTTTTGGTGTCCTGCAGAAGAAGTCTTGATCTTTTACTTCAAGAATGAAGCTTGCGTTCCTCTCCATTTCCTCCTGAACTGTCCACTTAAGTGATATGTCCTTGAATCACGGCTTCTAGATGGATTCCAGGTGCTGGAGTGAGAAAACTTCTAGCATCTCCATCTGCAGTCTTGAAGCAACAACCCTGATTTTCCAAAAGTAACCCTCAAAATTGCCAACTACAGTTAAGAGCCGAACAACAACTTGTCATTGAATGGTATCTTGCATCAAATCCGTTTGGACATGAGATCAGCTGACCAAGATTGTAGCTATAGTGCGTGGTAGGCTATGATAGCTTATGCAGACCTCTGGAATGTGTTGATTTCCACTTCACCCTTAAAGTGGATGCACCAGGGGCGGACTGACCATTTGGAAACGCGGGCACTGCCCAAGGGCCCGGGATCAGTAGGGGGCCCCATGAGATGCCCCTGGTACCTTTTTCATAGTCTTTTTTGAGTTTGGGCAAGGACACAGGGGCCCCATGATCCCCTATTGCCCGGGGGCCCCATGAGTTGTCAGTCCGCCCCTGGGATGCGCATAACTTTAGCTCATTCAAAACTTGGATGATCTGGTTCCTCTCTGTGCTGCTCTTCAATTCTGACTCTATGTTGTTCAAAACTTCATTGCTCTTGCTACTGACATTAGGACAACAGCTGGTTTACATGCTCCTCCGATAGCCTGGAAGGCTTTTTTCTGATCATTGTCAATCCTTCTGTCTAAGACATCTCTAAAGGTTGCTGAATCCTTCATGGGACTGGTCACATACTAATCTAATGACTACTGTGTCTACCACCATGCAGAGTTTAGGAAAGCCAAATCAGATTTAAATAAAGGGTACATCTTTTATTAGCAATTTCTAGGCTTCTTTACCCCTTCACGCCTAAGGGTAAAACAAATCTTAAAGCCTAAGCACAATTTTGCAACTTTGACATGTGTTAGCAAAACTGTACATATCATCACTACTACTACTATTATGTGCTTCCAGGAGGATTATACCGTACTTTTCGCTCCATAAGACGCACTTTTTTTCCCCCCAAAAAAGGGGGGAAAATGTCAGTGCGTCATATGGAGTGAATATAAAGCGGCCGGTCTGGTATTTCCGCCGCCACCATGTCAGAATACCGGGCCAGCCGCTCAGCTGTTCTCTGCGGCAGGAACTCACCTGTTCCTCGGTCCAGCGCTGTAGTCTTCCTGCGCCGGCTTCTTTCCGCCCCGGCATCTGTGACAGCCGGGTGCCCACTGCGCATGCGCGAGAAGCGATGCGCTTTGTGAATGGTCCGGTGTCTTCTGGGACACATGACGGGTCCCAAAACACGCCGGGCCATTCACAAAACGCAGCGCTTCTTGCGCATGCGCAGTGGGCACCCGGCTGTCAAAGTCGGGTGCCCACAGTATAGGAAGGAGAACTCCGCGGAAGTGGGAGCAGGTACCTGTCAAATTCAGGTACCCGCTCCCCCTCCCTCCCTAAAGGTCCGCAGTGTCTGGTCATGCCCTGTACTGTCTGCAGTCTCTAGTCATCCCCTGTACTGTCCGCAGTCTCTGGTCATCTGTACTGTCCGCAGTCTCTGGTCATCTCCTGTACTGTGTCCGCAGTCTCTGGTCATCCCCTGTACTGTGTCCGCAGTCTCTGGTCATCTCCTGTACTGTCCGCAGTCTCTGTTCATCCCCTGTACTGTCCGCAGTCTCTGGTCATCCCCTGTACTGTCTGCAGTCTCTGGTCATCCCCTGTACTGTCTGCAGTCTCTGGTCATCCCCTGTACTGTCTGCAGTCTCTGGTCATCCCCTGTACTGACTGCAGTCTCTGGTCATCTGTGCTGTCCGCAGTCTCTGGTCATCCCCTATACTGTCCGCAGTCTCTGGTCATCTCCTGTACTGTCCGCAGTCTCTGGTCATCTGTACTGTCCGCAGTCTCTGGTCATCTCCTGTACTGTGTCCGCAGTCTCTGGTCATCTCCTGTACTGTGTCCGCAGTCTCTGGTCATCCCCTGTACTATGTCCGCAGTCTCTGGTCATCTGTACTAAATATGTATAAACAGTGCAGCGCTAAAATAAATGTGAATAAGTCAATAAATAAATAATGCAAAAATACAAAAAAAAACCCAGTGCACAAAGGGGTTAAACTATTATAAAGTGCAACACGTGCATTCCCTACGGGAATATTAAATGTGTAAAGGTGATCAGTGTCCTACCAACACTCAAAAAATCCCAAAAAATCAAATAATTACTCTACCGTGATACATATAAAATTGAACAATGACAAATACAGCAAATCAAATGTCCATGAAAGTGCTCAAAACACAATATTCATGCAAGTGCTGCTAGGTGTCCACTCTGTGCAAATCCTTTAGTGGCCGAAGTGCCCCCTCACCTCCTTAAATTGACCCTACAGGGTCAGCTCGCTCTGAGACTTAAAAGCCCTTTGATTGGCAACAGGATCCTGTCCAAATCCACTCCCACGTCCTCCGATCTTTATTTGTACCACTCTGTCAGCAGCATCCCCATAGATGTATTGCATGGGTATTGATACAGGGATTTCAAATATGGCCCCCACGCCGGAAGTGATGTCACCGCGCAACCGGAAATGCCTCCTCACGTATCATCTCCTGTACTGTCTGCAGTCTCTGGTCATGCCCTATACTGTCCGCAGTCTCTGGTCATCCCCTATACTGTCCGCAGTCTCTGGTCATCCCCTATACTGTCCGCAGTCTCTGGTCATCTCCTGTACTGTGTCCGCAGTCTCTGTTCATCCCCTGTACTGTCCGCAGTCTCTTGGCATCTCCTATACTGTCTGCAGTCTCTGGTCATCCCCTGTACTGTCCGCAGTCTCTGGTCATCCCCTATACTGTCCGCAGTCTCTGGTCATCTCCTGTACTATGTCCGCAGTCTCTGGTCATCTCCTGTACTGTGTCTGCAGTCTCTGGTCATCTCCTGTACTGTGTCCGCAGTCTCTGGTCATCTCCTGTACTATGTCTGCAGTCTCTGGTCATCTCCTGTACTATGTCCGCAGTCTCTGGTCATCTCCTGTACTATGTCGGCAGTCTTTGGTCATCTCTTGTACTGTCTGCAGTCTCTGGTCATCTCCTGTACTGTGTCCACAGTCTCTGGTCATCTCCTGTACTATGTCTGCAGTCTCTGGTCATCTCCTGTACTATGTCTGCAGTCTTTGGTCATCTCTTGTACTGTCTGCAGTCTCTGGTCATCTCCTGTACTGTGTCCGCAGTCTCTGGTCATCTCCTGTACTGTGTCCGCAGTCTCTGGTCATCCCCTGTACTGTGTCCGCAGTCTCTGGTCATCTCCTGTACTGTGTCCGCAGTCTTCGGTCATCTCTTGTACTGTCCGCAGTCTCTGGTCATCTCCTGTACTGTGTCCGCAGTCTCTGGTCATCTCCTGTACTATGTCTGCAGTCTCTGGTAATCTCCTGTACTGTGTCCGCAGTCTCTGGTCATCTCCTGTACTATATCTACAGTCCATTGGTTCAGAATATTTTTTTTCTTGTTTTTCTCCTCTAAAACTTAGGCGCGTCTTATGGTCAAGTGGGTCTTATGAAGTGAAAAATACGGTACCTTGGTTTTTTTCAGGACAAATTGGGCTTTCATTTGGTGGTATATGGTAATGGATATCCCCTGTTGTTTTTTTTAATTATCAAAGAAAAACCGAACCAAAATAGTAAAAAAAACCAACTTTTTTTTAATTTAGTTGTATATTTCTTGCTAATACCATATCCAACCACCAAAAAACAACCCAAAATAATTTCTTCTGCTCCTGACAATCGCAGCAATATCACATATGTGTATGTTAGTTGTTGTTTGTACCCGTAGTACGGCCCAGAATAGTGTGCATTTCGCTTTTTTTTTATTTTTTTATCCTGCCAATAACTGACACTGATACTAATTTAGAAATTTAAAAAAAAAAAATACTGACCTTTGACCCTGACCTTGACCTAAACACGAACTCTGGCACTGACCTAGATCAAACCTTGATCTAGGTATTTTTATTGATTTATTATTATTTTTATGTATTTATTTACAAACACTTTTTTTTCTCTCTGAAAGGACAGAGAAAGATACAATGTATCTCTTTCCTCCATTCCGAGAGAGAAAACAAGGGGGTCGGGTTTCACAGTGACTGATATCTTCCCCCCAGCCCGCGCCCCCCCCCATCCTTTCCATCACTACCAACAACACCACCATCAATCCCGCCCAGCAAGCCAAGGTCCTTGGCGTCATTCTGGACTCAAACCTTTCCTTTCAACCTCATATCAAATCTCTCACAAACACATGCAGACTCCACCTCCGCAATATTGCCAAGATACGCTCCTTCCTTACCCCAGACACCACTAAACTACTAGTACACTCCCTCATTATCTCACGCCTGGACTACTGCAACTCCCTCCTCACCGGCCTACCCCAGTGCAGGCTCTCCCCGCTTCAGACCATCCTGAACTCAGCGGCCAGACTCATCCACCTCACCAGCCGCTCCACCTCTGCCACCCCCCTCTGCCTCTCCCTCCACTGGCTCCCCATTGCCCAACGCATTAAATTTAAATTGCTCACCCTGAACTATAAGGCCATTCACAACACTGCCCCTAACTACCTCACCGACCTGATTCCCAGGTACCACCCTACCCGTACCCTTCGCTCTTCACAAGACCTCCTTCTATCTTGCTCCCTGGTCTCCTCCTCCCACGCACGACTGCAAGACTTCTCCAGGTCCTCCCCCATCCTCTGGAACTCACTACCCCAATCCATCAGACTGTCACCTTCCCTCCTCACCTTCAGGCGCTCCCTGAAAACCCACCTCTTCAGGGAAGCCTACCCCACCCTCACCTAACAGCCGCTGCCCTTCCCTCCTCCTACCACTCCATCCCCCACAGCCGTTTCCTCCTGTGCCTCTACCCCCTCCCTCCTAGATTGTAAGCTCGAAAGAGTAGGGCCCTCTAACCCCTCGTGTGCTGTTTGATGTTACTGTTCTGTTTCATGTATTGTCCCCCCTCTATTGTACAGCGCTGAGCAAACCCTTTGGCGCTATATAAACTCGATAAATAAATAAATAATAAATAAATATCCAATCAGAGGCTTTCACAGCGATCATGTGGCTCGGAATTGGGAGTTCCGGGTCCTGATTGTTAGACCAGGACCCAGGGCTCTCACTGAAACCCCGGTCTTTGCTCTTAAGCAGAAAGACAGGTACACAAAATAGCGGCCCCACAGAAAAAAGTCCAGCCCAGTGGGGCCGCTAATTTGCGTACGCTCGGCGCCAAGGGGTTAATTTTGTGAAAACTATTCCTGATCTCAGCCATCAGGGAGAAATCAGCTGTTTCATCTAGGTGCGTGTTTCTGGCACTTATCACAGAATTAGGGACTTGAGCACAGCAATGTATGCTTTGATTAAGGCAATGTCAAAGCTGGAATAGCAGAGCTCAGCCTTTTCCACGGTATTTTTTCTCTGGTTGCTTTTCCCCCTCTTGGACCAGAACAGAGGGATGAACAGTGATTGCCTTGGTTAAAAGGAATCCCCAACAGGCCTGAAAATGCACAAAACCTTGCAGTAGAGTCTTTTACCATCTGGCAAACAATGGAATTCATTAGGCTGCCCCCAGCCTCTCTGTCTCTGTTTTTTTCAGAAAAGTAGTTCTGGCTCAATGGTTTGTCAGGTAGTGCCCTCCTGCCACAGATCCAAGAGTCACTCACCTTACATGCTGCATACATTTTACAAGAGTAATGGAACCTAATTTAGGAGCTAAATAAGGATCATCTGTGATATGATCTATGTGATGTTGAGGATGAACACACGTTTAGAGCAGTGGTGGGATTGTGAGCTTCCATATCTTCAGTCTTGGTCATCTCTAACAGGGCTAAGGAAAACAGGTCCAAGGCCACAACAGGAGAGAAAAACAAGGAAGAATTGATGTAAAAGGTATAGCAGAGGAAAAACAAACAGGCAAACAGATATCTAAGATCACAAGACCTGTTAGATACCACAGATCTGAGACTGCACCCTGGAGAGGCTGAACCTCAGTGCACACTATGTAAAGATGTGAGGTAAGGATTGCTTGCATCCCTATCGGTTCCCTTGAGGACAAAAAAATAAATGGATGGTGGGTTTAAACAATTATTAGAGATGAGCGAAGAAATGAAAAATTCGATTCGGCTGATTCGGCGAATTCCAGTGTGAAATTCGATTCGATGCGAATTTCTCCGCTACGAAGATGACTTATTTAAAGGGTTTCTAGGCTTCAGAGAGCCTTTAAATTAGTGCAGAACACTGTACCTTTAATTTAAATGCCCTTGGAGATGAGGAAGGAGAAGGAGAAGGAGAAGGATGAGAAGAAGGAGAAGGAGAAGGATGAGAAGAAGGAGAAGGATGAGAAGAAGGAGAAGGAGAAGGATGAGAAGAAGGAGAAGGAGAAGGATGAGAAGAAGGAGAAGGATGAGAAGAAGGAGAAGGATGAGAAGGAGAAGGATGAGAAGAAGGAGAAGGATGAGAAGAAGGAGAAGGAGAAGGATGAGAAGAAGGAGAAGGAGAAGGATGAGAAGAAAGAGAAGGATGAGAAGGAGAAGGATGAGAAGAAGAAGGATGAGAAGAAGGAGAAGGATGAGAAGAAGAAGGATGAGAAGAAGGAAAAGGATGAGAAGAAGAAGGATGAGAAGAAGGAGAAGGATGAGAAGAAGGAGAATGATGAGAAGAAGGAGAAGGATGATAAGAAGGAGAAGGAAGAGAAGAAGGAGAAGGAGAAGGATGAGAAGAAGGAGAAGGATGAGAAGAAGGAGAAGGATGAGAAGAAGGAGAAGGAGAAGGATGAGAAGAAGGAGAAGGAGAAGGATGAGAAGAAGGAGAAGGATGAGAAGAAGAAGGATGAGAAGAAGGATGAGAAGAAGGAGGAGAAGGATGAGAAGAAGGAGAAGGATGAGAAGAAGGAGAATGATGAGAAGAAGGAGAAGGATGAGAAGAAGGAGAAGGATGAGAAGAAGGAGAAGGATGAGAAGAAGGAGAAGGAGAAGGATGAGAAGAAAAAGGATGAGAAGAAGGAGAAGGAGAAGGATGAGAAGAAGGAGAAGGATGAGAAGGAGAAGGAGAAGGATGAGAAGAAGGAGAAGGAGAAGGATGAGAAGAAGGAGAAGGATGAGAAGAAGGAGAAGGATGAGAAGAAGGAGAAGGAGAAGCAGAAGAAGAAGGATGAGAAGAAGGAGAAGGAGAAGGATGAGAAGAAGGAGAAGGATGAGAAGAAGGAGAAGGATGAGAAGAAGGAGAAGGAGAAGGATGAGAAGAAGGAGAAGGATGAGAAGAAGGAGAAGGATGAGAAGAAGGATGAGCAGAAGGAGAAGGATGAGAAGAAGGAGAAGGATGAGAAGAAGGAGAAGGATGAGAAGAAGGATGAGAAGAAGGATGAGAAGAAGGAGAAGGATGAGAAGAAGGACAGTTCTGTGACAGTTTCTGTCTATTTCTGACAGTTCTGGGACATTCACTCCATACAGCGGTTTCAACCGCTGTATGGAGGGAATGTCATAGAACTGTCAGAAATAGACTATTAATGACAGTTCTGGGACTGTCCTTCCATGCAGCGGTTGAAACATTGTATGTATTTGTTTCCATAAATGGATCCATTTATGGAAACAAATACATACAATGTTTCAACCGCTGCATGGAAGGACAGTCCCAGAACTGTCATTAATAGTCTATTTCTGACAGTTCCATGACATTCCCTCCATACAGCGGTTAAAACAGCTGTATGCAGTGAATGTCCCAGAACTGTCATAAATAGTCTATTTCTGACAGATCTGGGACATTCACTCCATACAGCTGTTTTAACCGCTGTATGGAGGGAATGTCATGGAACTGTCAGAAATAGACTATTAATGACAGTTGTGGGACTGTCCTTCCATACAGCGGTTGAAACATTGTATGTATTTGTTTCCATAAATGGATCCATTTATGGAAACAAATACATACAATGTTTCAACCGCTGCATTGAAGGACAGTCCCAGAACTGTCATTAATAGTCTATTTCTGACAGTTCCATGACATTCCCTCCATACAGCGGTTAAAACAGCTGTATGCAGTGAATGTCCCAGAACTGTCATAAATAGTCTATTTCTGACAGATCTGGGACATTCACTCCATACAGCTGTTTTAACCGCTGTATGGAGGGAATGTCATGGAACTGTCAGAAATAGACTATTAATGACAGTTCTGGGACTGTCCTTCCATACAGCGGTTGAAACATTGTATGTATTTGTTTCCATAAATGGATCCATTTATGGAAACAAATACATACAATGTTTCAACCGCTGCATTGAAGGACAGTCCCACAACTGTCATTAATAGTCTATTTCTGACAGTTCCATGACATTCCCTCCATACAGCGGTTAAAACAGCTGTATGCAGTGAATGTCCCAGAACTGTCATAAATAGTCTATTTCTGATAGATCTGGGACATTCACTCCATACAGCTGTTTTAACCGCTGTATGGAGGGAATGTCATGGAACTGTCAGAAATAGACTATTAATGACAGTTCTGGGACTGTCCTTCCATGCAGCGGTTGAAACATTGTATGTATTTGTTTCCATAAATGGATCCATTTATGGAAACAAATACATACAATGTTTCAACCGCTGTATGGAAGGACAGTCCCAGAACTGTCATTAATAGTCTATTTCTGACAGTTCCATGACATTCCCTCCATACAGCGGTTAAAACAGCTGTATGCAGTGAATGTCCCAGAACTGTCATAAATAGTCTATTTCTGACAGATCTGGGACATTCACTCCATACAGCTGTTTTAACCGCTGTATGGAGGGAATGTCATGGAACTGTCAGAAATAGACTATTAATGACAGTTCTGGGACTGTCCTTCCATGCAGCGGTTGAAACATTGTATGTATTTGTTTCCATAAATGGATCCATTTATGGAAACAAATACATACAATGTTTCAACCGCTGTATGGAAGGACAGTCCCAGAACTGTCATTAATAGTCTATTTCTGACAGTTCCATGACATTCCCTCCATACAGCGGTTAAAACAGCTGTATGCAGTGAATGTCCCAGAACTGTCATTAATAGTCTATTTCTGACAGTTCCATGACATTCCCTCCATACAGCGGTTAAAACAGCTGTATGCAGTGAATGTCCCAGAACTGTCATAAATAGTCTATTTCTGATAGATCTGGGACATTCACTCCATACAGCTGTTTTAACCGCTGTATGGAGGGAATGTCATGGAACTGTCAGAAATAGACTATTAATGACAGTTCTGGGACTGTCCTTCCATGCAGCGGTTGAAACATTGTATGTATTTGTTTCCATAAATGGATCCATTTATGGAAACAAATACATACAATGTTTCAACCGCTGTATGGAAGGACAGTCCCAGAACTGTCATTAATAGTCTATTTCTGACAGTTCCATGACATTCCCTCCATACAGCGGTTAAAACAGCTGTATGCAGTGAATGTCCCAGAACTGTCATTAATAGTCTATTTCTGACAGTTCCATGACATTCCCTCCATACAGCGGTTAAAACAGCTGTATGCAGTGAATGTCCCAGAACTGTCATAAATAGTCTATTTCTGACAGTTCTGGGACATTCACTCCATACAGCGGTTTCCGGCAAAAAGTGTATGTGCAGAGTTCCTCTATTCTGCAGATACACTTAGAGGAGCTCTGCAGATACACTTAGAGGAGCTCTGCACATACACTTTTTTCCGGTTTGGAATTATTCTTATTTTCATCCTACTTCTTCTTCTTCTTCTTCATCCTCATCCTCATCCTCTTCTTCTTCTGAGGATGAGGATGAAGAAGAAGAAGAAGAAGAAGAAGAAGTAGGATGAAAATAAGATTAATTCCAAGCCGGCAAAAAGTGTATGTGCAGAGCTCCTCTAAGTGTATCTGCAGAGCTCCTCTAAGTGTATCTGCAGAATAGAGGAACTCTGCACATACACTTTTTGCCGGCTTGGAATTATTCTTCTTTTCATCCTACTTCTTCTTCTTCATCCTCATCCTCAGAAGAAGAGGATGAGGATGAGGATGAGGAAGAAGAAGAAGAAGAAGAAGAAGAAGAAGTATAATGAAAAGAAGAATAATTCCATGCCGGCAAAAAGTGTATGTGCAGAGTTCCTCTATTTCTGACAGTTCTCTCACAGCTTCTTCACATGTACAGCGGTTGAAATATCTGTATCCTAAATGGAAACTAATAGATACAAATTGTATCTATTAGTTTCCATTTAGGATACAGATGTTTCAACCGCTGTACATGTGAAGAAGCTGTGAGAGAACTGTCAGAAATAGAGGAACTCTGCACATACACTTTTTGCCGGCTTGGAATTATTCTTCTTTTCATCCTACTTCTTCTTCTTCTTCTTCTTCTTCTTCTTCTTCTTCTTCTTCATCCTCATCCTCATCCTCTTCTTCTGAGGATGAAGAAGAAGAAGAAGTAGGATGAAAAGAAGAATAATTCCAAGCCGGCAAAAAGTGTATGTGCAGAGTTCCTCTATTTCTGACAGTTCTCTCACAACTTCTTCACATGTACAGTGGTTGAAACATCTGTATCCTAAATGTAAACTAATAGATACAATGTTTCAACCGCTAAACATGTGTTCCTTCTGTCAGAGAACTGTCAGAAATAGCGGAGCTCACTGCAGGGACACTTTTGCCGGCTGATCGGGAAATGTTCGATTCGCGCACCCGAAGTAGGCAAAATTTCGGTTTCGACACGAATCGAATATTTCCTGAAATTCGACTCGAATTCCGGTTCGCCTAGTTCGATTCGCTCATCTCTAACAATTATATAGATTTCACTGGCCCTGTTAATAGGGGCACCATAGACCTGTATAGGAATGCAAAAAAACGCTTGAAGCAAACAAAAGACCGTCGATACAGGCCCTAATTGGAAAGTGCCTTGAAAAAGTATTCATACCCCTTGAAATTTTCCAGTTTGTCATGTTACAACCAAAAATGTAATTGTATTTTATTGGGATTTTATGTGATAGACCAACACAAAGTGGCACATAATTGTGAAGTGGAAGGAAAATGATAAATGGTTTTTAACATTTCGTACAAATAAATATGTCAAAAGTGTGGCGTGCATTTGTATTCAGCCCCCGAGTCAATACTTTGTAGAACCACCTTTCACTGCATTTTACAGCTGCAAGTATTTTTGGGGATGTCTCCACCAACTTTACACATCTAGAGAGTGAACTTTTTGCCCATTCGTCTTTGCAAAATAACTCAAGCTCTGTCAGATTGGATGGAGAGCTAGCGTCTTGACACAGACTTTCAATTGGATTTAGGTCTGGACTTTGAATGGGTCATCCTAACACATGAATATGCTTTGACCTAAACCATTCCATTGTAGCTCTGCCTGTATGTTTAGGGTCATTGTCCTGGTGGAAGGTGAACCTCCACCCAAGTCTCAAGTCTTTTGCAGACTCTAACTGGTTTTCTTCTAAGATTGCCCTGTATTTGTCTCCATCCATCTACCCATCAACTCTGACCAGTTTCCCTATCCCTGCTGAATAAAATCATTCCCACAACATGATGCTGCCACCACCATATTTCACAGTGGGGATGGTGTGTTCAGAGTGATGTGCAGTATTAGTTTTCTGCCACTCATAGCGTTTAGAATTTAGGCCATAAAGTTCCGTTTTGGTCTCATCTGACCAGAGCACCTTCTTCCACATGTTTGCTGTTTCCCTCACATAGCTTCTTGCAAACTGCAACTGGGACTTCTTACGGTTTTCTTTCAACAATGGCTTTCTTCTTGACATTCTTCCATAAAGGCCAGATTTGTGGAGTGCACAACTAATAGTTGTCCTGTGGACAGAATCTCCCATCTGAGCTGTGGATCTCTGCAGCTCCTCCAGAGTTTCCATGGGCCTTTTGGTTGCTTATCTGATCAATGCTCTCCTTTCCCAGCATGTCAGTTTAGGTGGACGGCCATGTTTTGGTAAATTTGCAGTTGTGCCATACTCTTTCCATTTTTGGATGATGGATTGAGCAATGCTCCATGAGATGTTCAAAGCTTGGGATATTTTTTATAACCTAACCCTGCTTGAAACTTCGCCACAACTTTATCCCTGACATGTCTCGTGTGTTACTTTGCATTCATGATGCTGTCAGGAATCCCCGCTGCGACGGGCTCGGCGCAGGTGCAGTGCACCGCCCCGTGTCAGAATGCGGGCACTGAGACCTGGCCGTCCGCGGCGAGGGAGTTCGCGCATGCGCAGTAGGGACCGCGGGCGCGCGCGTGGCACCAATGGCAGCGCAGGGCGGGATATTTAAACGGCCCTGAGCTGTCATTCAGTGCCTTCTGGTCTTTCCTTGTATCCTGTATCTGCGAACCTGTTCTAAGTAAGTTATTGACCCGGATTGTGCCTGACCTTGTTGCCTTCTCCTGCCCAGACCCTTGCTTTGCCTGACCTCTCTCCTGAATGCCCCCGTTTGGATCTGACCTTCCGTTGCTGACCTGGCGTGTGACCCGACTACTCTCTGCCCGCTGCCTTGTACTGCTCCGTCCCCACTGTTACCGACCCGGCCCGTTTGACCCCGCACTTGCTCAGCCATCCATCCATCCCGACGGGATCACCCGACCTCCTCACATCAGGCTCTTCCCTGCGGGAGCCCCTGGCGAATACCGCTACCACTGACAGGTGTGCTCAGTAGCCACGACCTGGTCTCGGGGTACTTCAAGTCCATCCCCACCATCAGGGGCTCTGGTGAACACATACCCTGGGGCTTAGATACCGTGCGCTGGGGACGCCTGGCCAGTGGAGTGCTAGTGGTACCGCCTGGTGGTCCCTTACAGATTCTGTTTGTTCACTAATGTTTTCTAACAAACCTCTGAGGGCTTCACAGAAAAGCCGTGTAACGAACTAGGAGTGCAAAGAGAGAGCACACGGAGACGGATTGCACAGAACCTGACGTGCGACCGTTTATTGGGAGGGTTTTCAGGGTGAACACAATTGAACAGCTAGTCTACAGAACAAAACAAGACACAGCGATACTGTAGGGTTCTCAGGGTGGCAATATGGGACAGCAGGGGGGCTGTATGGGAAAGGGGCGAAGCCTGTTTTCTCGGGCAATCTGTTGCTAAGCACCAGGTTTCCTGGGTCACGAGAACTCACCGCGGCTCAGGTATAAAAGCCTGGGTGGGGGTGAAGGGTACATACCTCTCCTCCTGCCAGCCCCAGTATGTCGAGCCTCCAGGAGTCACACTTTGCCTCCCCTTGTCCATCTGCCTGCTTGCACCTCCAGCTTTCCTTGCTCCTTCTCCAGCATCTACCCAAAACCCTGCCTCTGCGGACCCCTCTCCCCCCCCCCCCCCCCACACACACACACACAAAAAAATTATAGGCCAGGGCCACAGGCATCCTCAGTCCCCCTGTATTTCCCTTTTAGCCATAATACTCAGAGGTTCATTTCCTATTGCTGTGCCCTATTGTTGCCCTCAGGGTCACCCTGATGTTCTTTCCCCTTTTGCTGTGTCTTATTGCTGCCCTGTGGACTATCTCCCTTTGCTGTGTCCTATTGCCATTCCATTGAACTGCTAACCTGCCATATTCCTACTCCATGGACTGTTAACCCTTGCTGTGGCATAGTGCTGCCCGAGAGTCATCTCCCCTTGCTGTGCTCTGTTACCACTTTGAGGATCATCTCCCCCTGCAGTGCCATATAGGTACTTCGTGGACGGTTTATCTGGGCTGCGCCATACTGCCATTCCGTGGACTGTCTATCTGTACTGTGATATGTACTGCTGCCCTGTGGACTATTTATCTGGACTGTGCCCCATTGCAGCCCCTCCTGTACACCCAAGCCTCCCGATAAATGCCCACAGGTTGGGTTTCCATGTGATCCACCTCCGGGTGCTCTCTCTCTGCGCTCCCAGTCATCACATCACATATTTTATATACAATAGTTATATAAATGTTCCTGAATATTCCAGGATAGTAACTTACTGTAAAAAAATCTTGTACATCTGCACTTAGATTGGGAGATGGAAGAGCATGAGTACCACTCAGTACAGGTGCAGCCTGTCATAGACTTTGACAAGCTAAAGGTAGTGGAGCTGAACGCTGAACCTATCCATCCCGGGCGCACTAAAATTCCAAGAAGTATGAACAGCCGCTGCATGTTCCTGGACGCAAGGGGCCTAAGGCTCTGGTGTTTTTACTCTAACATTGCTAACCCTGCTTATAAGAGAGCATAGTACGGCCCTCAGCAGTGTGCCATTGCTTCTTCATTATCTGATCAGTATAGTAGTCTTGAGATGAGTCCTTGGTCAAGCATTCCAGATGGTGAAATCAAATCAAAGTAACTCTATCATCAGTGCATCTCAAAATCACCCAACTCAATTGTGACTTTGATGGCAATCTACATAAGTCCATTCTCTTGCAGCTACAAGCATTCCCTGTGTGCACCTTTTAAAACCTTATGCCCTAAAATAGAGGTAATGGTACTCACCCGACAATAGGAGAAATAGCTGCTGAAATTCTGCTTCCTTTACCACCTCTCCTCCACCAAGCTGTGATTATACAGTATTGGAGCGGCAGCACACTGATGAAGTTATACCTCTGCCCTTCACTTCTGTAGTATGTTCAATATTTGGTTGACAAGCACTATGCAAAGTAAAAGATCCCACACTGACTCAGATTATTGCTTCTCCCTCTCACAAGAGGCTGTTATCAAGTCATATTCAGAAACTTTTCAGCAATATGTAAAATACTTTTAATGTCCTTTTCATAAAGAGTAAAGAGGGAGAATAAAGAAGAAGCATGCTTTACAAATGTGTTTTCTGCTTTTTGTGCTTCAGGATTCTGAAGCCATTTAAGTGATTTTAAAGCCATTTTTTTAAATTAACAAACATGTCATACTTACCTGCTCTGTGTAATGGTTATGCACAGAGCATCCCCAAACCTCCTCTTCTTGGGTCCCCCACTGGCACTCCAGGCTTTTCCTTTCCTCGGAGGTACCCCATAAGAAGTTGCTTCCTTTGGGGTACTACCTGTGCGCTCACTCACAGGCCACGCTGCCTGCATCCATAGACACTTGGCAATTGCTGACACTGCCTTAGCAAAACCTGTGGCAGCAGGGAGAGCTGCTACAAATGGGCACAGCGCTGGATTAAGTGAGGACTGGGGGGGGGGGCAATACTGTTACCTACACATTAAAAAATGTTTAGGCTTTAGTACCACTTTAAAGCCCCACTGGGATGGGAATGCAGAAAGAAAAACGCTGGGACTGGCAAACATGTCACGCGATTTTGGTAGAAAATGTGACAGGGCTCTCCCCCTAGTCCAGCGTTTCCTCTGCAGCATTCCACAAAGAACACTTCTGCACATTGAGTTCTGCATTTTATGAATGAAATGTAACATGCAAATGCAATGTGGAGTAATTACTGTGATGTACTGTGGAAAGCAGTATCCGCCTTCCATTATAAGTAGGGTTCTAAGCAGGGCCGGACTGACAACTCATGGGGCCCCTGGGCAATAGGGGATCATGGGGCCCCTGTGTCCTTGCCCAAACGCAAAAAAGCCTATGAAAAGGTACCAGGGGTATCTCATGGGGCCCCCTACTGACCCTGGGCCCTCGGGCAGTGCCCGGGTTTCCAAACGGTCAGTCCGCCCCTGGTTCTAAGTGTTCCTGCATGGAGTGCTGTTTTCTGTAACACGTCAGTGTAATTTAAATAAAGAAGCATTTAGATGCAAACACTACAGCTTGGGGCCGTTAAAATTAAACTCCAAGCAAACAGCTAAATGTATATTTGAAAAACATGTACAGGTGCTATTTTACTTTCCAAAGCATTGGCAATTTTGACTCATCAGTCCTGATATATACACAGTCCTGCCAGCCAGCACAAACAAGCTGATCTCATGCTTTTGGAAAGCAGTTAAGCAATATAGCAAATTCCTTGCCTCCAGTCTGTAACTGGACAATGAAAGAACAGCAGCAGATTAATGAGGTCATCTCTCTCCTGATAGCATGGTCCTTGTCAACTCTAGCACACAACAGAGCTTGATGGGCTCAGACCATTTCTCACCCAGCCAGGAGCTGGAGCTCTCAGCTTTTTTTTACTTTGCCTGTTTGCGGACCTCAATAGTTGAAGCTGAAATTTACAAAGCCATGAATGAGTCAGAACAGTGACTTGATCCCCCTCACCCCCACTCCCTTAGATTGCCCCTTCTCAAACTTTAAATTGGAGACAGAGAAAACAACTACTGCTGTGTCTCCCTAGATAACCCACAGTGCTCTAGAAATCTTTTGTCAGGGGTACACCCTGCATTAAATGGATATTTAAAATGGCTGTAAAGGTGGAAGGTTTTTTACCTTAATGCACATCTGGTCTACATTAAAGTAAAAAACCTCTGAACAGGAATCCCCCCTAAATATGTAGCTGATCCTGATCTCGATCCAGCGTTGTGCCTGAGAGTGGCAGCTCTCTCCGCTCTCTCTTTGTCCTGACTGGACATGGAGGCAGCAGTGGGAGCCTTTGGCTCCTGCTGCTATCAATCACATCCTGTGAGGAGGGGGTGGGGCCGAATCCACATGTGTGCCTTCATAGCAGGCGGCTTGCTATGGAGTGACTCAGCCAGGAGGAGGAGCCAGGAGCATTGGCAGGGGATCCCAGAAGAGGAGGATTGGGGCTACTTCAAACCATTGCACAGAGCAGATAAATCTAACATGTTTATTATTTTTTTAAATGATCTTTTACTGTCAATTTAAAAACATATAAATAAAAATAAAACATCTAAAAATGACCAAAATCATTGTTTCTCGTTAAGTAATAATATTTCTCAATAGTACATTACTGGACACAGTATCAGTATTCAGGTATATAGGGTTATGCTGCTGCCTTCTGGAGACTGGATGCTGGCAAACCTCTCCCATTCTCAGTCTGCCTCAGATTTGTGCTAGTGTTCTAGACAGACATCTTGTCTCTACTCTGAGAGAACTAACCCTATTTTACTTTTCTGTTGGTGTTCTTTTCTCCAGTCTGGTCTGGATCAATCTTTGGCCCCGAGTGCCAGCACGTGTCAAATCTCGCCCTTAGTGGTTTTTTCAGACTACTTGCCTCTCACTCCTTAGCTGAGGCGTTTGTGCAGGATGTTGCCCGCATTGTTCCCCCTGTATGTTTCCCAGTGACTCTTTGGGATCTCTGCCTGGTTTTGTTGGTCTTTCAAAAACAGCCCCTTGAACCCATGAGGAGTATTCTTCTATCTATCCTTATTCACAAGGTTGCCATTCTCGGTGCCATCACTTCTGCAAGTTAAGCTTCTGATTTGGTGGCCTTAACCTGTAAGGTACCCTTTCTTGTACTACACAAAATATAAAGTTATTCTGAGGCCCAAAGCCTCTTTCCTTCACAAGGTGGTTTCTTCCTTCCACCTTATCAGGACATTGTTTTCCCATCTCTCTGTCCTGCTTTGAAACCACCAATTGCCTGTATGGTAAGCACTGTCTAATCTATCTCTTGGCTACAACTTCCTTACAACAGACTTGTAGACTTCACCTCCGCAACATCTCCAAGATACACCCATTCTTAACCTCGGAAACCACTAAGCAACTTATTCACTCCCTTGTTATCTCTCACCTTGACTATTGTAACTCCCTCCTCATTGACCTACCTCATTGCAGGCTATGCCCGATTCAGTCTATCATGAATGCTGCTGCCAGACACATCCACCTTACTAACCGTTCTGTATCTGCCATCATTCTTTGCCAATCCCTCCACTGGCCTCCACTCAGTGTCCTCCACCCCTCTCTGCCAATCCCTCCACTGGCCTCCACTCAGTGTCCTCCATCCCACTCTGCCAATCCCTCCACTGGCCTCCACTCAGTGTCCTCCACCCCTCTCTGCCAATCCCTCCACTGGCCTCCACTCAGTGTCCTCCATCCCTCTCTGCCAATCCCTCCACTGTCCTGCACTCAGTGTCCTCCACCCCTCTCTGCCAATCCCTCCACTGGCTTCCTGTTGCCCAACGAATAAAATTCAAAACATTAACAATAACATATAAAGCCATTTATAACTCTTCCCCACATTACATCACCAATCTTGTCTCCAAATATCACCCAAACCGTACTCTCTGCTCCTCGCATGACCTCCTGCTCTCTAGCTCCCTTGTCTCCTCCTCCCATGCTCGTCTCCAGGACTTCTCCAGAGCTTCCCCCATCCTCTGGAACTGTCTAACCCAATTTATCAGACTATCACCTACTCTGCTCACTTTTAGGCGATCTCTGAAAACCTATCTCTTCAGGGAAGCCTATCCTGCCCTCTGCTAATAATGGAATCTTCTACTCCTCCTACTAGTCCATCCCCCCACAATTAATACCTTTTGTACCACTAGCCCCTCCCTCTTAGATTGTAAGCTCCCAGGAGCAGGGCCCTCCTAACCCTCTTGTATTGAACTGTATTGTTGCTGTATTGTCTCCCGTTATATTGTAAAGCGCTGAGCAAACTGTTGGCGCTATATAAATCCTGTATAATAATAATAATAATAACAGTCTTTCATCATTCCTGAAGGTTCCTGTAAGTGACAACCTGCTTCCCGTTTTCAGGTGGATTCGACAACTTATCATTCAAGCCTATCATCTCCAGGACAAGGTTCTTCTTCCTTTTCCCATTAGAGCATGCTCTATTAACCATTTGCCCTCCAGAGGATTTACCCCCCTTCCTGACTAGGCCATTTTTTGCGTTACAGCGCTGCGTTACTTTAACTGACAATTGTGCGGTCATGCAACCCTGCACCCAGATGAAATTTACATCCTTTTTTTCTCATGAATTGAGCTTTCTTTCGGTGGTATTTGATCACCTGTGCATTTTTAATTTTTTGCACTATAAGCAAGAAAAGGTCGACAATTTTGAGAAAAAAACTATATTTTGGACTTTTGTATTCTTCTACATGTCTTTGTTAAAAAAAATCCCAATATGTGTAAATTAAGTGCTTAACATGAAAGTTATAGTGTTTACAAATGGAGGTATAGATACTGGGATTTTGTTTTTCCTACTAGCAATGGCGGCGATCAGTGACGTTTAGCGGGACTGCGGCGGGCATTCTGACACTGGAGGGGAACTAACTTGGTGTCACTGACATCCCCAGTGACACCAATACAGTGATCAGTGCTAAAAAACAGCACTGACACTGTACTAATGACACTGGGCAGGAAGGGGTTAATGTGAGGGGCGATCAAAGGGTTAACTATGTGTAGGGAGTGTTTTACTAGGGGGCAGGGGGGTGTGTGCTTTACTGTAAGCACACTGATCGTGATGGTTGTGCTGTGCACAGCCATCCCGAGCAGTGTGCCCGAGCTGACAGGGAAGAAGACTGTAAACAAAACAGTCTTCCTCCCCATTGGTGATTGTCGGAAATCACTGGGCCCCGGCGGGTAATCACCGGCTGGAACCCGGTGATTGACATCCGCGGCCGTGAATGGTGGCGCGGAAAAGCAAAATCGTGTATATATACATGATTTTGCGCACCCGTGCCGCCGTGTAGCAGTTTATCTGCTATATGGTGGCGGGTAACCAGTTAAGTTAGTTAGTGTCCTTTAAGCTGTTCAGCATCAGACATCTTTTTCTCAGATTTGCAGGGCTGACACCTGGTTTTCTGTTACGTTTTACCAGGTGGACGATCGGGCCTCTACTGACACCAGCTTAGTCATAAGGTTCTTCAGCTGGCTCTGTAGATTCTGTCGAACCCCCTCTGTTAACCTGTTCCTTTTCATGGGCCTCTTAGCCTCTGTTAGGACCAGGGGCGGACTGACCATTTGGAAACTCGGGCACTTCCTGAGGGCCTGAGGTCAGTAGGGGGCCTTTTTCATAGGCTTTTTTGAATTTGGGCAAGGACACAGGGGCCCCATGATCCCCTATTGCCCGGGGGCCCCATGAGTTGTCAGTCCGCCCCTGGTTAGGACTGCTTTTGGATGCCCCTATGTACCTAAATACTCATAATGTAGGATTAAAAAGTAGGATTTTTTAATTAGACGAGTCTAAGTTGAGTCTAGTTTTTGAAATAATGTTTTCTTGTAGTTCATTACAGGACACAGGTCTCTCTCAAGATTCGTACAACTACTCCTACTCAGGGGCGGACTGACAACTCATGGGGCCCCCGGGCAATAGGGGATCATGGGGCTCCTGTGTCCTTGCACAAACTCAAAAAAGCCTATGAAAAAGGTACCAGGGGCATCTCATGGGGCCCCCTACTGACCCCGGGCCCTCGGGCAGTGCCCAAGTTTCCAAATGGTCAGTCCGCCCCTGCTCCTACTATTGCTTGCTACAAAACCGAGGCTTGCTGGGAGGGGGAGGGTGTATACTGGGCTGTCCTTGCAGAGCTTTATGCCACTATCTGATTTTTGGAAGGTAACAGCATAACCCTATGTATTTGAATACTCATCTTGTGTCCCGTAATGTACTCCACCAAAACCAATTTACAATAAGTCAAAAGTCCTATTTTCTTTCAGCTGAAATGTTTCCACCTGGCTCGGTTGATTCTTAAGAGCTGATTCACACATGTGTGGTGCGGATTGAAGCTCAGGTTTCACAGCTAATTGATACAGTAGTCGTTTAGTGGTTCATGTCAGGTTTACATCAGGTTCAGGACAGGATTGGCTCAGGATTTTATCCTGTTCACACATGGTTCCCATAGAAGAAACGGTTCCCATAGAAGTCAATAGCTTATAATCCGCACGTGAACCTGCTCAGAAATTGTACATGACTCTTTTTCAAACCGCACTGAATCCGCACGCCAGTGCACCGGATGTATGTGAACAGGATTGGATGCGGTTTGAACCGAATCCAATCCGCATGACATGTGAAAAACATTGCTTCCTATGGTGCATAGGAAGCAATGTTTTTCACATGTCATACGGATTGGATACGGTTCAAACTGCATCCAATCCGCATATATGTGAACTGGCACTTAATTGATATTTGTCAGGTCAAGTGGTGCTGACAGAGCTGGCTCAAATTTTGGCCACCTTTAGGCCTCAGGTGGCCTGTTAGCTCTAACTCATAGCTTATATTAAGAGTTATCCCCAAACTAAGTAAAGCTAACTAATGTGGGACTAAATATAAAGCATTACAATAACTGCTCATGTTTGTAAAAGCAAAATCAGGACTACTACTTTGGTGAGATTTCATCGTACTTTCTGTGTTGGTAGCATCAGTCCCAAGCCAGTGGAGAATGTGGTTAGAATGGGGAAATGTTATATATTTTTTATTATTATTATTATTATTATTATTATTAAAGAATATGTAAACCCAACATTTCATATCCCTGATATGTGCCTGATGTACCATGTGCTTGCATGAAAAAGTATCCTGTTCTCTTTGTATTGTTTCCTTTATGTGAAATCCCTGGTGTTGCTGCAAGTCACTCTGCTGTCCAATTAAAAAAAACTGACCACACTAGGCATGATAGCACAGCGGGGTCAGTTCTCTAGCTATGCTAAGAACTCTGTGTGCTCTCCTCCAATGATCAGACTTGTCCTGACACACCTGAAAAGCTTTTCACTGGGAAGATCAGTGTGCTGCTGTTTCTCCCAATTCTAGCTCTTATGCAACTGAGAACAGAGGGAATGTGATCACTTATAAAAAAGGGGTAAGATGTGTTTATAATGTTTTTTGTATCTCTATACAAAACTGATTTGCCTTTCCTTTCTATTTAAACCAAATGGGCTGTTTTACAAGGTGAGGGTTTACATATACTTTAAGATCCCAACTCTGGCCAACCTTTTTGGAACAGAAAGTGAGGGGAAATCTCTCCATCATCTGGTTATGTTTATTGAAGTATGTCTTTGTCACAAATATCTGCAGTGTTTTTCCATGTGTACACAATGATGAAAGCTACTCAGATTCTGTAATGTTACTTACGCTTCTTTCTTCTGTCAATAACAAGCAGACGGCAAAATAATAACTGGTCTCTCTTTTACAACAGCCATGTAAAGCAGTTTACTATTTATTTATTTTTCTCTTTTTAAAATGCATCAAAACATCTTCATTTTTATTGATATTTTTAGTTTTTTTTATTCTAAAATCAAACAGGAAAAATGGCAGGATAAAAAGTAAAGTAGCTTGACCAGCTTTGCATTATCAGGGTCACTTTTTTGGCCCTTTTTGTTTTTTTTTGTTTTTTTTTCATAAAGAAATGTCAACAGCATAATCTTTCTTTTACCTGTGGTGCCCTTTAACCCTTTCACATATCAGAGAAGCTGGCACGTAGTGTTTTCACTGGACCTTGCCTAATTCACTGAAAGTAACTGGGTTAAAGTATATTGAACCTCTGCTTCCCAACAGTGGCGAGCTGATAGCTGGAATAACTCAGTCAATAAAATACAATCTGATCACAATAAGCTAGTCTTATCATTTGTATAAGTATATGACATTTTCTTGAAGCCAATACAGTAATAAAAAAAAGAGGTGGAAGGTGCTTCTGTGTAATTATTAGTTTGTGATCGTATACATAATATTTTACACTCTCACTTCACCATGCTATACAGACACCAGCTTTCAGTCAATCTCCTTAAGTATTCCCCCAGAAGGTTAAGGCTTAGGCCTACCCCTATATTAATTTCATGCACGCGGGGAAAAGCTTTTATCTCATAGCCTTTGGGGAAAATTTAAGGAGTGAGCTAAAGCATTATTTCCAAGCATTTACAGTATCATGATTAGATGTCACAATTTCATACCCCAGGTGTAGAAAATTTTGCTTAATGTTTTTAGATTTTCTGACTGACTACCCATCGCTAGATATACTGATTCACATCTTAGAAAAGAAAAGATTCCTCATGCTGCACTCAACTAAATGTAAATGAATGATTTACATAAAGCTTCCTTACACTTTTCTCACGTATCTTATATAGGAAGCCAAGGTGGTGAAATAATACATTTGGTAAGTAGTGTTCACTCTCTATAATATTCTGTTGTACATGTACAGGCTGCTAAGGATTCCATGGTATCCAAAAGTAAATGTTTTATTTTTGCTCAGTTTCGTTGAGGCCGGTCTAAAATAATTACCTATTGCTGAAATGGAATATTAGCAGATTTGGGATTGATTTGCCATCCACATGGCGACATGGAACACAATTTTTCTCCTGTTATGCAAAATAGATACCTCGAGAGCTTGTAATAGCATAGGGCAGGAAAAAAAAACGAATTTTTAGGATTTCTTTAATTAACAAATATTTTGGAGATAAAGTGACCCTTCTTTTAATGCCAAATCTATGAAGCTAACAGGAACTGAGCAAAGTGAGGAATGAAGGAACATATTTGTACCTTTAACTGTGTTCAAAGCTTCTTGTAAGCTCCCACAGCGATCTCCAGTTCGGGATGCCAGAGAAGCAAGCTCGAGTCTGGGGTTTCAGGTCGCAGACTTCCAGACACACAAAAGAAGCTTTGGACATAATTAAAATTATTAGCAGTCTAGGATTCTTGTAGTTTAATAAGTTTGATAATACCACAGGTTTCCTTAAGGTAAGAAAATGTTTGTGCCAAAATCCCAGCCTGTCTGTTTCCCTGGAAGACTGAAGTTGTACACTTCTTGTTAAAGGAAACAAGATAAGTAATACATGTTTTTTGCAGCATTGAATATTTTGCTTCCCTGCCCTAAAATACTAATTTTGGCTGAATGAAGCTCAGTATCAAACTGGCACCAATAACAATAACTTATTGGCCACTTTTAAACTTTCCAAAGTAAAGCTCCTACATTACAGTAGACACCGTGGGATTGATTTACTCAAACTTTGGAGTGCAAAATCTGGTGGAGCTGTGCATGGGAGCCAATCAGCTTCTAATTTCAGCGTGTTCAGTTAAGCTTTGGCAATAAAACTGGAAGCTGATTGGTTTCTATGCAGAACTGCACTGGATTTTGCACTCCCCAGTTTTAGTAAATCAATCTCTGCGTCTGCCATTATCTCTGTTAGTCACAAACTAGTTTTACTTTTGGGGGTCTAATGTTAGGCATAGACTTCAGTATAGGAGCACTTTCACTGAAAAGGGGAATGGCAGTTGGGAAGAAGTCTGTCTGGAATATAGCTTTAGAGAGGCACACAGAGGAACAACTTTTGGTTAACCATTAATAATAGCAGACATCTTATGGTGTAAAGTTTGCTTTACAAGTGTGGCATGATACCATCATCCTAACTCATGCAGTATGTATGAAAAAAGCTAGCCCCCTTTAGTTTTTTTCCCCCCATTAATAATCGGGCAGGTGAGGAATCTTTTGTGCTTGCAAAATGTGCAGACTTTAGTAAATCACCCCCTAAAACACACACATACAATTTTGCATTATGGCAATCAGACAAATAAAATACTGAGCTAGCACTGACAGTACCTAAAAACAGGAATAAAAATAAACGTACATGATAAACAACAAAAGATACTGTTGCACACAAGCGATAAGTCATAGGTAGCTAAGCACATTACAGACATTCTGAAAATTACTGTCAGGTACAGTTGAAGAAAACATTGGGTTAGCAATACAATCAATTCATTCTTTGTTTCAATCCTTTAAAATGTTAGAATGTAACTGCTTTCATAACTGTCCCCTGACAAACTGTACAGGTCAACTTAACAATGGTCCTGTGAAAATTTGCAAAATATTCTCGAAAACTTAATTTATTGAGTGGGTGGCACACTTTTCATTAAGATAGATATACTTTGGCTATGCCTTTACAATATAACACATTTGGGAATATACTCGTATTCACGGTATGTGAATATTGTGAGCATAAGATGGACAGTAATATATATATCCCAGCCACAGCACCACCTGCCCAGATTTTGCATTTTCTCCCTGTGCCTGTGTGGGTTTCCTCTGGGTAATCCGTTTTCCTCTCACACTCCAAAGACATGCTGGTAGGTGAACTGGCTCCTGTCTAAATTGTCCCTAGTATGTGTATGTATGAATGTGAGTTAGGGACCTTAGATTGTACACCCCTTGAGGATTAGGGACTGATGTGAATGTACGATATATATATGTAAAGTGCGGCGTAAATTGACAGCGCTATATAAGTCTCTATTATATATATATATATATATATATATATATATAATTTTTTTTTTCACATTGATGGTAACATTGCAAATGGTGGCTTCTATCTCCTGGTTTTCTTAGAGCATCAAATACTTTAGCAGTCATGAGACAGTCGGTAATATGTTTGTTATTATATACACACTACTGCAGTGAAATGACTTTGCATAGACTAAAACAGTGTTCTTGAACTATTTATAGAAATCCAAATATGGGGTAATGTACTGTGTTAGCCATTGATTAATGCAGAAAGTTTGGAGTTTAAGTGATATATAGGGGCGGCACAGTGGCTTAGTGGTTAGCATGTCTGCCTTGCAGTAAATGGGTAATGGGTTCAATTCCTGACCATGGCGCCTCCTGCATGGAGTTTGCATGTTCTCCCTGTGCTTGAATGGGTTTCCTCCAGGTGCTCCAGTTTCCTCCCATACTTCAAAGACATGCTGGCAGGTGAATTGGCTCCTGTCTAAATTGGCCCTAATATGTGTATGTATGAATGTGAGTTAGGGACCTTAGATTGTACACCCCTTGAGGGTTAGGGACTGATGTGAATCTACAATATATATGTAAAGCGCTGTGTAAATTGACAGACTATGTAAGTACCTGAAATAAATAAATATATTTGAATGCCTAACTTAAGGTATTAAAGAAACTTTTGGAATTTCTTTTGGTCACTTTGTTTAGGTTTTTCTGAAAATCATTCTGACACCCATTTACTTCTACACAGAGAATGGAGCAATTAAATATTTATATCCTTGAATAACCACTAAAATGTTGTGGTTCCACCTTCGATGTGATGCAATGGTTGTAAGAATGTTTGAGTGCTGGCATTGGGTGGTAATTACAGAAAGTATGCATACACATATAGACTTTTTTGGTTCAGCTTGCAGACTGAATGACAAAATCTGGCAGATTCCTCCATCCATACTACACAGCATCAATGGCTGAATCTCCTTCTGTGGCTATTGTATTTTGAGCTAGCCCTGCTGGATGTCAGATATCCGAACATTAGCTGCATCTGACTGGATGCAGCCACTGTTTGGCAAAGAATCTTTCACCCAGCACCATCAATTTTTCCATTTGAAGAATGCTGGGCAGGAAGAGGCCAACAGGGACACCCATTAAGCAATTCTGGTTTCTGATAAAATACATACAGTGATTGGTCAGCTTTACATTTATTCAAAGCCATCACAAAATATTAGTAAAATACCAAACCCATTTTTATCTCTATATGTGCACATTTATACCTATTGCACACAACACCACATTATGACTTGTATTACAGTATGTATGTAAGCTCCTTTTAATGTGTATATGTCCCTATAGATTGCTCATATATGTAGTTGCCAACATTTCACAAGAAAATAGCTTCTGGGGCATATCTGCTTTGCTGTTGTTTCCAGTTTGTTATGCAGTTACTGTTGTAGATCACAAAGAACTAGATCTATATTAGCAAACAAATGTTTAAAATCAGAACATTAATACTTTCGACAGTTCAGCTGGTGCATTTTAGGAATTAGAAAAATAAAAAAGTTTCTGCCTTGGCAAATAAACAAACAAACATATTTTGTGCATCACTGCTATACATTTACATCTGTCCATGTTTTGTCTCTTTAAAAAAGCTGGAAGTATTTTGCATACCTGTTGATCTTCCAGAAATTCAGCAAAATCAAACTTTCCTGTTTGAGCTGATAAAGGTGCCTGTGCTGTATTGAAATCCTATGAAGTCTGAACAACAGAACACGTTTCCTTCATAGAATTTAAGAAGGGGCTTACACTTACACAAAGTTTTAATTCCATTGCGTTTGTATGTCTGCTACAACCCAGGATAACAGTTCACTAAGGCTCCATGTACACCGCGGCTGATAAACTGACGTTTAGGAACTTTTCTGCATTTTTTTCAGCAGCCCCTGAACTCTCCCTAATGTTTTCCTATGTGTCCATGTACACATCATCGTTTACAGGCATTTACAGGCATTTGTGTTTACAGTCGTTTTTTGAACGTTCAGGAGTAGATTTTATCAGCGTTTCAAACGCTTGTAAACGCAGCTAACAGCACTTATAAGCGTTTGAGTTTGGAAATGTTTTTTAACTCTTTCATTTCCAGATGCCTTTTATCAGCATAAAAAATGAATGTAAAGCGTTTTCCTGGTACTCAAATGGTCCCGGTACACCATACTTTGAGGTTAATTATGTTAGACACTGCTGCAATCATTTCTGCACAGAAATGAGCTGGAACACATCCAAACACCAAAAAAAAAAGACATAATCTCAACAAATACTGCTCTCTCTGCTTCTGTTCTCTCTATTTCTCTCAAAATGTCTGAAATAGTTAATTTTTTCCTGTTTTTCAATGCATTCTGGGCATTTTGGAAGGTCTCCTGAGGTTATCTTTAAAAAAACGCTTCTAAACGCAAACGTGCATAAAGGCAGGATGCAAACGTGGAAAAACAGACGTTTTTTATCCTACGTTTTCCAGCAGTCAGTTTCCATCATTCAGAAGTGTCCCGTGTACATGGAGCCTAAAAGTGCATGAAAACTAGTTACCATGGAAATCTATGAAGCTCTTCCCCTCGGTGTGCTACATTAGAGAGCAGTGTGTTACATTTTGAAAAATCTGGCTTGGTGTATCTTTCGTGCATTTTTGTAAAAACACATTACATTATAGTTGATGGCCATGCATGGTAAATGCATTAAAACCCAATATGTGTTTTAATTAGTAAGTTACATGTCCATGTTTCCAACAAACACAGACACAACCCACATAAAAAGATGACAAGCAATGATGAAAATGAAAAAGTGGTAAAACCATGTCAAACAAATGCCAAACTGACGCAAGTGCCTTGTGTTGCTCTATTTTAATGCAACCAGGGGCGGACTGACAACTCATGGGGCCCCCGGGCAATAGGGGATCATGGGGCCCGAATAGGGGACCATGTGTCCTTGCCCAAACTCAAAAGAGCCTATGAAAAAGGTACCAGGGGCATCTCATGGGGTCCCCTACTGACCCCGGGCCCTCGGGCAGTGCCCGAGTTTCCAAATGGTTAGTCCGCCCCTGAATGCAACACATGATCAAAACGAATTATGCACTTTGAGGAAAATGTCTGTCTGAGCCCCAATTAACTGTATTTAATGTTCTTAAAGTCAAATGGATTGTGCAAGTGGGCATTCAAGAAAGTGGCCACCTATGTTTTAAAAGACAATGGGCTGTATGGATTAAGGCTTCATACACATGCACGTCTACAGGCTGCAAAGTCCTCCAGTGTAAAATGGAGTGTTTCCCCCAAATGCTAGAGGACTTTGCAGCCTCTAGACATCTGTGTGTATGAAACCTAAAGTGTATGAAGGAAAAAATCTTCTTTTTTTTCTGTAGAAGCAAGGCATTCAGTTAATTCATCCAGTTTAATATACTGCAGTGGGAAAATCAAAGGTATTTCTGGTTAGAGACTATGAGAAAAAACATTTATTTCCTCAGACACTTTGATAATTCTTTGTAGAAAAAATGGTGCCAAAACAGTAAATTATTACTAATAACCTGCAAGTGAAATAATATTCACAAACTATAGATTATTATTATTAATTATTAAGCAGTTCTGAACAGGTGTCCACACCTATACCCACAGCTGAAACTGTAGGAAGGAAAAAGAACATGCTGCGTTCACCTTCCTGTGTGTGTACTTCTCCAAACTGTACACATCACTGCACACTGGACAGGCCACAGCTCAAGGTACTGTATATAACAGTCCCCAGTGACTCCATGAATTAGAAGTTTAATTGTATTTCCAAGTTTGTGTACATGTAGGATATTTTTTTTGCTTTTCTCCTCTTGTGTCAGATTTTCCAACTCTGTTTTTACAAAATGTTAATCGTCATTTTGGATTTTTTGTTTCCTGCAGATTGTAAATAAAATCTGGATAATGCCTCCCCACCAAATGGTTTCTCTGCCTTGCCTGTAAGACATGTAAGCACAATCTCATTTTATCGTGATTTCTGTTTTTGGTATTGTGTGGTTAAACATCTGACTGAATGTATGTTCACCAGGCAGTTACTGAAACAATGCACATTTGGATGGAATAAAGCCGGGCATAGATGGATCGAATCTGGTCGGCTCAGCAGGCATTTCGATCCATCTATGTGCAGCTGGTTGTACTGAACACGATTGACTTCAGTACAACCAGCCTGTCTGATTATTTGGGCAGCACAGTGGCTAAATGGTTAGCACTTCCATCCTGGCAATACTCGGGTCATTCGTTCGAATCCCAACCACGGCAACACCTGCCTGGAGTTTGCATGTTCTCCCTGTGCCTGTGTGGGTTTCCTCTGGGTACTCTGCTTTCCTCCCACACTCCAAAGACATGCTGGTAGGTGAATTGGCTCCTGTATATGTAAATTGTCCCTAGTATGTGTATGTATAAATGTAGGTTAGGGACCTTAGATTGTACACCCCTTGAGGGTTAGGGACTGATGTGAATGTACAATATATATATGAAAAGCGCTGCGTAAATTGGCGGTGCTATATAAGCACCTGAAATAAATAATTATTTACATTCAATCATTGCTGGCAGCTTTAACTGCTAGCAGTGATTTTGTGTTCTTCCAGTAGGAAAGGCTCCCCTCTGGCAGAATACAAAAGCGCTGTAGGAGAGATTCTATTATCGGCACTGACTGTGTTGATGGGGGAATTGAACAATTTTCTTTCCTTTCACCACAGGTGGGTATACAAACACCCTGCCTTAAATTGATTCAAAAGGAAACTTACCCTTAACATAGAGACCAGATTATGCAAAAATGTGTGAGGGTTGTAAACAACCAGATATTTTTCATCCAATCAGTTATCTCTGAAGGTTATTTATCCAGTTCATGGTATAGCTGGTAGTAGGTAGTCCCATTCACATGACAGAAGTCCAGTTGAATCTAACTACTACTAGCCATCCAATCAATTGTGTAATAGTTTAATTATTCAGATGTCAAATATGATCATTTAGGAAAACACCAGTGGTAAATTTGCTTGCGTTGATATGATTGCTTTCACTGTCAAGTCCATCAGAATTCTACAAATGTCAGTGTGATTTGATCAGTTGGCTTTTTTTTACTAGAAATGTAGCGTTCTCTTTAAGTCAGAATTGGTTTAAATAATATTGGGGAAAAAAAGATCTCTTCTGTGGACGTTGGCTGGAACACTGAATTTTCCTACATATCAGATTGTTTCGTATTAAGTCTAATGCAGTAAAATCAGTAAAATCAGTAAAATTGAATTTAAGCATTTGGTGCATTTTACATTTACATTATAATCAGACTGACCATGTTTTGCCAGAAATGGAGCTTTCCATTTATAGCTGCCTATATGATGGTACTTGTAGACAAGTAAAATAGTGAACACAGGAGGAATTGCACAGCTATAACACATAAGCACTGTAATATGTTTAGTCTCATAGGGGTTTATTTACTAAAGCTGGAGAGTCCAAAATCAGACTCCCTTCTGCATAGAAACCAATCAGCTTCTAACCTCAGCTTGTTCAATGAAGCTTTGGCAATGAAACCTGGAAGCTGATTGGTTTCTATGCAGAAGGGAGTCTGATTTTGGACTCTCCAGCTTTAGTAAATAAACCCCATAGTGTCTACTATGTAGATTGTGAATGCCACCAGGATTGCCTTTGTAATATCTAACATCCACCCGTAAACTTACATTATATTGACAACTTGGAGTCTTTATGGGATCCAGCTGTGTTTCAACTGTACGAACTAGCACCATTATTCTCCGCAAGTCTGTCTTCCCTTATGTCCTGGGTCTCTGGTGCATATGCTTTATTTTGCCATGCTCTTCCGGTGTTCCCTTGTCTAATATAGACTTCATTCTCTACAAACTAGTCAGTGACGGCAATTATGGTGAACACTTAGGGATTTGATTAATAAATAATATGCATAACCATTTTGCCAAATGAAAGTGCAAAAAGACAACTGTAAGAAGGCTACATCTTGTGTTATTCCAATGTAAATCATTGACTTTAAACAGAAAACACTGTATATGGTTATTGGATGGTGCCTGGATGGAACCTATGATCTCTGTTTCTCCACAACCTGCACTGCCCTTATGTCTCCAGCGCAAAGTTCCCTGACTGTGCTGTCACTGTATTGTCGTTGGTTGCTAGGACGGCTGGCAACCCAACAACCAATCACGTGCTTGCCTCAGCATTCTCATGAAGATGGCAGTTCCTCTGTTCAGACCAATTCTGCCTCTGCCTGCTGTTACAACAACACCCCCTGATTCTGCAGGCTCCCAGCCACACTGTAAGTGTGTGAGGTAAGGGTGGACTTTGATGGGGACTCTGATGTAAGGGGAGACTAATGGAGATTCTCATGTAAAGGAAACTTTGATGAGGACCCTGATGTAAGAGCTCTTATGGGGTCGCTGTTGTAAGGATGGACTCCGATGGGGACTCTGATGTAAGGAGGGAATCTGATGGGCTCAAGTTTATTTGGAGTTTATTTGCTTTGTTTTATTGATGTTCTTTCTCTATTTTTCTAAATCATATAATGCTGATTACAAAAGGTTTCAAGTAAAACTTAGTAACAAAGGCAGGGGGAGGTAAATCCAGCAGCTTCATGATCCTGGGGGAAAGATGGGGGAATCAGAGAGCTAAATTCAAAAGTGCTTGACTGTAGTGGGAGCTTCACTTGTAGAAGCTTTCATGGTTACAAGTTTGTTGTGTTATGTAAGGAGTCTGGTATATGTTGTTAAAAGAGAAGTGTGGAATTAAAAAAATAAACTTCTAAACTCACCTATGTAGATGCAGCATTAATGTGATGTTGCAGTCCCACTGCCGGCACTATACCAAGTCTACACCAGTCTCTGATCACTCAGTTCTCGGGTCTGCTTTGAGCACAGAGCAGTGACAGTCAGTCACTGCTTTTTGTTCTGCCATTCCAATGTTCACTGGAGCACTGGTCTGTGGAGGGGACGGTAACTGCTGACTCGAACTCTCATCAGCACATTGAGAGTCTGAGCCAGCTGCCGGTTAGGCATCTGGGAGGATCCCAACATTATTGTTGGGATGCCTGCAGAGCCTGGACCGGCTCTGTGATGTCAGTCAACAGCAGATTTTAGCCCACTATCAGATGAATCTGGGTCACAGGAGTGCAGAACTAAGTGCACTTCTGTGACCCTCAGGAGAATTATGACCAAAAGACCTGTGGCCATATTTCTCCTTTAATGAAGGGTAGAACACAAAACTGTAGTTTGCATATTGTATAAAAACTGATAGGATTACCTTTACTTGCAAGAAAGCAACAAAAAATAGTAGCCCCAGTAGTAGAATCCTCACGTCATTTCTGCATAAAGCAACTGTTGATAAAAAAATATTGCCTGCTACAAAAACCAACAACTGATCTTATCAGAATAATGTCATGTATAACATAATGTCCTCTTGTCTTGAACGAACACCTAGTTTCAAGAAAGTATATATATCTATTACAAACACGCCGTACCTGGTTATATAGTCATGACCAACTGAAGGTCAAAGTGTCTTTGGCTGTAGCCTACAAAAAATATTATCAGTAGATTTTCTTTGTTACGATTGGTGAGGACATATATGTGACATATTACAATGAAGCATTGGGTTTGACTCTAGGCATTGCTGGGTATGTGTTGCTAACATTTTATCCCTGTCCATTTTTATGTTATTATGGGGTGCTAATACCAATGACAGTATTTTTATGATATTGTCTTTTATGCTCTTTTATTAGTTTTTTGTTTCTTAATACAGCATAAGTTGCCAGTTGTCTTAAGACTCAAGGGGTAGTACGATAGCCACCGCTGTTCAGTAGGACAGTATTGCTCAGGATAATTTATTAGCATAAGATCAACAGCAAAGTGCCCACAGACATTATCTTAACATGCTGGCAACTACGTATACAAGCAGGAATGAGTGCTGTTTACTGCTAAGTGAAACTGTATTTATACAAGCTCTGAGTAAGGCCCTGTTTGGGCTGAAACGCGTAAGCACTTAGACACTGTCTGGATTTTATACCCTGTGTTCTAAAATAATATTTCAGTTATCTTAAAGCATGTGTGCCAGTTTTGTAACATTGGATTTATATGTCGGCTTACGGGAGCCTGTACTCGTGCACCACTTGCCTCATAGCCCCTTTCCCACAGTTGGGTAGAGCACAGTGAGCTCCATGTGTTATTTATATATATATATATATACACACATATATGTATATATACACACATATATGTATATATGTATATATATATATATATATATATATATTCAACATTATTGAACATTATATAATTTTTTTTTCTTTCTAAAATATTCATGACAAAAAACAGTAAAAATATTTTCTTTTTGCATATTTTTGGCTGACTGTCTTGTTTCACCTGGGAGTGTTTTTTAGTCTATAAAGACCCTCTTTCTTTGAATGCTTGTGAAGGTCTTTAGAATTTTTTCAGCACCATATAAACGGCTGGAGGGTTATAGATACTGTATAGTAATCAACATCTATTCTGTAATCATAAAGCAGTCACAAGGTTCTTGATACCAATAGTAAGCTGCAGTACCACCATGTCTTCTCTTAGAGGGAACATTTATGAAACAATCCTTCCTTTGACTTTTATCTTACAGCAAAATGCAAACATTAACTTGAAACCTTTACTTTATTTCATATGTCTTATTTATAAAACACCCATAATAGACAAAAAAAAATAGTGCAGCGATGCATCTGCGTACAATACTTGTCTGCCTTGGTCGGTACCCTTGTCATTATTTTCTGGGTACGCTGTGCGTAGCAGGTGTCCAAGCTGCAGGTCAGCACACATTTTCTACAACCTGAGTTACTTTTCTTAATTTTGAAAACACTTTCATGGTAACATAACACTTATTTTAGTGCAAAAAAAGGACACCACGTAGTGCATAACAAATTTACAACCCTGCATTTTAGAACAGCTAAACAAGCCAGATATGCATGCTAAAGCAGAGGTTGCTGGCTCAGTCTGTCTCATTCTGTGATCCATTTTCCACAGTATTTTGAGTTGTTCTCAATTAGTGACCTGCTGTTGGATTCTGGACCAAGAACCTTCAAGGAAGAGCAGTGCTGAAAGGCATTTCATGGTCCCTATGTGCTATAAATGCACAATAATAGGATACCATGAGAATTCTCATTATACAGCTGCGTCACCACGTTTGTAGCGTGGCTGGGAGTACCAGCAATTCATGATTTAAAATGAGTTTTGATATCATAATTGCTGTTACACTCTGCTAGAGAAGTATTGGACTTCACTGTATGAACATAAAAAAGGTCCACACACAACCAAGCTGGTTGCCATAGGATATATAGAAAATTATTGAAAACAATTTCATACATAAGCTTGACCTTTACTAAACATACATGAAACCTGTACTTAGAGAATATAGATTTTGCATTGCGGATCTCACCTTCTGAAAATGAAAGTTGCTATATTGTCATGCTGATCTATTGGCTTCAGTACTTTTGATGTCACCAACCTGGAAGACGTTTGCAGATTAGAAGTTCTGACATTACTTTGACTTTCTAATCTGCATACTTGGCCCAAGTCAGTGACTCAAAATATAGGGAAGGAAGAGACAGCTGTGGAACTAGTACTGATAAAAGAAAGTAAGCAATATCTCTCTCAGTATTGGTTTCTTTTTACCGATGCCTATTTAGTAGCATATACAAGTCTGATGGCCTACATGGTATTAAATGTGAAAACTGGAGGTCTACAGGTCAAAGCCACAACTCATAGCAACATCTAATCAGCTCTAAAAAAGCAATAAAACATATTTATTTTATTTTAAAAATATTATCATGGGCATTACCATGGCTACTCTTGCCTTTCAGTGCTGGGTCTTTTGGGTTTGATTCCTGTAGAGTTTTTATTTTCTCCCTATGTTTATGTGGGGTTCTACTTGGTGTTCCAGTTTCCTCCCACAATTGAAAAAAAAAAGTAAAAGGTTTAAAGAATTTCTACTCTTTTTTTGTGCATCTATAACTGTGTAATCCCCCCCCCCCCTTAGGATACCTATGGGATACAGCAATCAGATTGTTCTCTTGTGTCCGACAGTACTCTTACATCTACAGGTTGCTGTAAACATGACCAGTAAAGTAGTTCCCTTGGAAAATGCCTTCTGCATAACTAGCGCACTAAAGAAAGCTTTCCTGACAAAGGAGAACATTTTTAAAATGAACAACCCATTAAACATCAGTTGTTCTGCTTTAAAAACATGCAAAAGTGACAAAAGACCTGAAGACCAGCATGTATAACCAACTGACCAGGTAACAGCTACAAAATAAGCAAATGCAATTGTAAATATAGCTTCCTTCAAGGTTAATGACAGATGGAGGTTTTTGCAATCCTTACATTTTTTTTTTTTTCAATTCAGTACACTTTCTCGCATGTTGGGCTGAAACAAGTGGCCCTAGGTCAGTACAGGTCATGCAGAGATTTCCCTTCTTTTTCATGCAAGTTTCCTTCTTCTGGAAAATGCTGTTTGTTGTGATATGCAAGAACACCCATCTGACTACTGCACCCCAAGGGAGATGAGGAGATCTGAGCCATGTCCACAAATATAACACAGATACACATAAAAATTTGAACAAATCAACGCAGGAGAGCAGAAACATAAAAGGAAAACACTCATTTTAAAACCTTGTTAAATCAATGCTGCGGTCTTTAATACAACATGGGAGACATGTTTAAAGTAGAATAAAACTGTAAATATTTTATGAGAAATATAGGCAGTGCAATTCATACGTAAAGGAAAACTCCAGTGTCAATTACACCGGACCTTTACTGCACAACAGCCACTACTACCAAATAATACAAATTAACTTTGGCAGATTTCAATGCTCTGAATGGTCTTACCCTTTTGAAATCCAAGGCACACTATTATAGTTTCCCATTGGAAAAGCACTTTGCCCAGTCATTAGGGCTGATTTTGGAAAAATAGAGCAAATGACCAGCTATTGTCCCATAGCAACCAATCCCACTCGTTTCAATTGAAACCGGATTGGTTGCTATAAAACTGACACCTACTTGTGACAAGAGGGAGGTCAAAAAGCAGCAAGGATGATAAATAGCCTAGAGAATTTCACAGAGCTGAATTTTTAGCTTTAGGGCTGCAAAAGTGTCTCACTTTCACTTCACCCAAAGCTAAACAAAACATTTTGGTGTAGCTATTCCTTAAATGCATGTGTAGCTACACAAATTATGTTTCTGAGACTGGTAAGTAAAGGTGATGTGAGACCCAAGATAAGGACTACTTGGGCACCAGTACTCACCATGGGCTGTGTGTCATTAAATATGGTCTACACTGTTGCATTTTCTAACTAAAGAACACGTTTTAGGCCACATTTAACCAGGTCTCCCATTTTCAAACAGAAATTATTCTCAGCTCGCCACTTGGGTAGAGATTCCAGTTTTCAACTATCATTATCTTTTGAATTCATTGTGTATATATTTATATATTTATATTTAACATTTTTTGCCATTTATAATATTCATGCATCCGCCACACTCCGCATCTAACGTTTTTCAAACAAAGTCGGAAAAAAAGCTTTTAAAGTTAGCAACGCAATTTGTTTTTTGTGATTTTTTTATGTCTTGTTTTTGGGAATTTCAAGCAAAAAATCAGATGTTGAATCAAATGCTGCTTTTTTTTATTTTTCTCCAACTTTTTGTCTTTTTTTTTGTTGTATTTTTTTTTTTTTTAATCTCATTTCCGCAGGCAATATGAACAAATATGAGCTCTAAACACTCTTGCTCGTGTGCGTCTACGTGCTCTCTCTCCAAGACATTAACCAGCACACATAGATCCAATCCTCTGGATGATAAAACTCATCAATACAAATTGAGAAAAAAATACCATTTTTTGTACATTTTCCAAAAGTTCTCTGCAGCTTTTTAGAAACTTTCACGCCATTTTGCGTTTTTTTTCTGTTCTTCTACGTGGGAAAATTGGAGCAATGAAGATGGTTCTGAACAGTGATAACGACGGGGAGCTCCGAGAGCAGGGAGGGGAATTTGGTGGTAAACTTGTTGCTTTATCCTCCTGAGTGTCATCTACTCTCTTGCAAAATACATATGCCCTCCCAAAATACACCGAATTATAAAAAAAACATGCTGCAAGGGCGTCCTTCCTTATACCAAAATGTGGAAAGGAACAAAAGGAGGATTTTCTTTTTGGTGGTAATTTATTATTATTTTTTTGGGAAACATATTTTTCCTCCCCCTTTCTTATTCCTCTTTGTAGACGTGTCTTTGTTTTCCCTGCTAGAGTGAAGTTCTTTAATATATATATATATATATATATATATATATATATATATATATATACGTATGTAGAATTTTTTTTAGCACCAGTCGTCTTCCTCACTCTCACTGTAACGTTCGTGACGAGACTTAGTGGGTCGCGGGGTCCCATGGGAGTAGCCGTTGGGCAACCTGCGCCCATGTGGCGATAGGGGAGGTGCCCCCCCGGGGTCGGCAGTCCTGGAGGTGCGCTGGTCACAGGGATGGGGTCCCTCATAGGAGGAATCCCGGTAAGGGCCACTGTGCCTGCATCCAGCGCGAGGGGCATCAGAGCAGTGTCCCCTGGTGTGGCGATGTGATCGAGGAGAGTCGTTGTGAGTGGCCCGTCTCTCATTGCTGCTCACGTGGCTGTCGCTCTGAGGGTATCTTCTTGGTATGGGTGTGGTCATTCGGCAAGGGGACAGCTGCTGTGGGGGGCCGATGCTGGCAGGCCGGCGGACCACCGGGGAGTAGGTAATACGTGGCCTGGGGGTTGGGGGAAGCTGGGGCAGCTGACGCCTTCCTCTGCGGGGTGTGCTGGCCCCAGAGGTTGAGGGCACGGGGCTGCCATCCACTGAACTACTGCCCTACACAAAAATCCAAACAAAATGGGAATTCAAGAGCAAGAGAAAACACGAGAGGAGACACGCAAGGTGGGGGACATACATGACACAAAAGGGAGGACAGAGAAGTAGGGTAACAAGAAGACATGGATAATCATGAAGAATAAGTACAAGGGCATAAACAACACAAAGAAGATGTTAGAAAGCAGACAAGGGCAGGTGACAGTGATACAGTATGAAGAGAGGCACATACAAAATATTGAATGAGGATACAAGAAAAGTTTGGCCCATGGAAAAAGACAGAAGGGAGTACAGAGACAGATACAGAGTGACAAAACAGCAAACACAAATGGGTAAAAGAGATTTAAGAGAGCAAGAATGAACAGGTACAAAACATTCAAGAAACAGGTACAGAAAGGTGAATCGAGAAGTCAGCAAGTGGAAGGGGAGAGAAGTGCCCTCACATAAACACAGAAGGGTCATGATGGGATTGTGAGGAGAGAGGGTAAGGGTGCAACAGGGAAATAAAAATAAAATAACGGAAAAAGTGGAGAAGAGATGGATTTTCTGTAAGTTTTGTGCAGGAACAAGCAGATTGAGCAAAACAAGCAGGGGTAAGAGACAGGAGATTCAACTAAAACAAGAAGAGGCAACTAAAAGACAGATAAAGCCCACCACTACTCAAACATCTCCTCTATCATTTCTTCCTGTATACCCAGGAGCAACCACCACTCCTTCTAAAATACAGCAGCGGGCAAAATGTAGAAGTATGGGAAGCTGATACCCCAGCAAGGGCAAAAGGGCAAGCAAAGAAAAGGGACGACACTGGAAGGGAGAAATGAAATGAGGGGGCTTCATGGTGGTACCCCTTTAAACAAGGAATAAATATCAGAAATGCAAGGAATTAAGAAAGAAGGGAATAGATGGGGATGAAAAGTAAGATCTAAGCTTTTGTACCATCTATTTTATATTAAGGATTAACAACCTGCAAGTCTTTCGTTATAATATTCTTATTCCAAGTGGGGAAGCCCCTCTCACTCCTACCCCCAAAATCTCAGCTTCATCTAGTCCTGCTACCTTTTAGGCCAATTTACATTGGATTTTCCATTGAAGTAAATGGAATATCTCATTGAGACAGTAAGATTTCATATAGTATAAGAAGCTGGCAGGTAATATAACCAACTAGAATCCACTCAGAACAGTTTTGGGTTGACATTTTTTTTAATCCTTACACCTATTGTATTTTCTATAAAGAGGTCTCTAATTGAAAAGATTCAGCAAAGTTGAGGATGATCATGAGCAACAGTTTTGAAAACAACTACAAAAAAAAATAGTAGTGATGTAGCATATAGCAACTGCAATAGATCTGGGTCCAGATTTAAAGTGAACCCGCGGCCAGGCTATAGACAGTCAAGTATGTACATATTCTAAAGAAGCAGTAAATGAGTTCTAAAACATTGTGTAACTTCAGGCACTGTGGGGCAATTCATCCTTAAATAAGAAGTATGGTTTTTGTTTTTTTAAATCATACTTACCTAGGTGACCCCCACTAGCTCTAAGGGTGAGAACTGAGTGATCAGACACTGCTAATTACTCAGTTCTCCTCCCTGTAACGCTGGGCTGTGGAAGGGGCGGGAGTGTCTTGCTCAGGTTCTCAGCAGCATGCTGAGAGGCTGAGCCAAGTGTTGTTCCAGGCTCCTGGGTGGATACCAATCATATTATTGCAATCCTTCCCCAGCCTGGACTGGCTCTGTGACGTGCGCCAACAACAGGTTTTAGTCCGTTGTCTGCTGAAAACGGGTCACAGGAAGCAGAACAAATGGCACTCCTATAATCCACAAAAGTACAAACAAACGAGATTTGGCTGTACTTTTGGCAAAATTTTCTGCTTCTACTTTTTGTCACTAGTACTTGGTCAAATAACAGTTTCAATATAGCCATCTTTGCCCAGGGCTTACAAACACCGCATAATTTCTCCTACTCCTGTTTCTCCAGATCCCAATATTTCTGCACTTCATTAGGCAGACACAAAAGGAGGTAAAGAGGACCTTGAGGCAGTATTGGAGAAATCTACGGAAGACTCTTCTCTCCCAGGTTGCCACTATATTGAAACAGGAGCATCACGCAAAATGTTTGCTAACGTGGAAATATTCACTGCTGCCATCCGCAAAAAACTTGGGATTGTGCAGCTTGATTCTCCTCCATCTTGCCACACCCCTTTGGGTAAAAAAAGACCTACAAAATTTTCCCCTGTTTATGAACAGATAGAATGTTTAATCTATGATGATTGGGTCACTCTCGAAAAGATTTTTACTCCAAAAATGTTTGCTATACTCTATTCAGTGGAAAAAGAATTTGTATTAAAAACTTGATCAAGTATTATCTAGAAAATAATTTATTTATTAAAAGTTATGTTTTATGTTGCAGTGGTTTAGATGAACGGTGATTTAGTGCATCACCACTCTTTTGATTTATAGTTCCCACTTAGTGACCAAGGAACATATTGTTTTTGGATTATTGGGCTATTGTATTTTTTGGAAAGAGTTTGCAAAGAAGTGGGCTATCCCTGTAGTTGATTCTGCCATCTCGCTGTAATTACTGTACATCTCACTGTACCTATTGAAGATGTTCTTTCTTTCAAAGATTCTGCAGACAGAAAGTTTTAAACACACTTAAAGGCTCTCTTTACTTTTGCAGGCCGAGCCCTGCAGGCAGCTCTTGCTACAATTTCAGTATGCAAACTTGCCTCCTTGACATCAATGCAAATTTGCCTCTGATTGCCTTCAATACAAAAATGCCTCCCACTGACTTCAAAGCAAAAACACCTCCCATTGACATCAAAGCAAAAACACTTCCCATTGACTTCAATGCAAAAACTCCTGTCAATAGCAATCCTAGGAGAACACTTATCTCCGCATGCCACTCTACTCTTATCACTTGCAAGTCTGGAATGCACAGTTACGAACTTGTGCAGAACCATTTTTGTAATGGCACTCAAAACACAATGCATATGGATCGCATCTGTGTGAACCACCTCAATAGGAACACATAATATCTAGCCTGTTATGCAAATCTGTGAGTTTGAAAACACATCCAGAATTGCATATGTGTGAATCAGGGCAGCTCCATTCACACCTGGGCATTTTGGGATTATGGCAGAATTGCTGTGATCGCAAAACACAGGTTCAGGTGGCTTTATTTTCAATGGCACCTAAGACGTGATGCAGTTTTGCTGTGATTGTCGCACAGCAAATTGCATCGCGTGAAGCTTGTCACCAACAAGTGGTCTTGCCCCAGGCACTGACAACCCATGCTGCGCTAAAGAAAAACTGGCTCCTAACATTTTTAGTTGGTTCCAAATTTAAAGCAAATAGAGAAAAAGCCCTGGACTATGGCAATAAACAATCAACATGACCCTGTTTTTCAGAATTGTGTTTTAAAAGATCAGTTACAGAAGTTACCTTCTGCTCTGCCTTTTTGTGTGGATGCCCTATATCAGTGACGGGGAACCTTTTTGAGCCCGAGTGCCCAAAACTGCAACACAAACCAACTTTTTTATTTCAAAGTGCCAACACTGCAATTAACCACTTGCCTACCTGGAGGCACTGATTGGCGGCACTGCTGGGCATCATTGATGGGTGGCACTGATGGGCAGCACTGATGGGCGACACTGCTGGGCACTGACAGGTGGCACTTCTGGTCAGCACTGACAGGTGGCACTGCTGGGCAACACTGACAGGCGACACTGCTGGGCACTGATGGGTGACACTGCTGGGCACTGATGGATGACACTGCTGGGCATCATTGATGGGTGGCACTGATGGGCAGCACTGATGGGTGACACTGCTGGGCACTGACAGGTGGCACTGCTGGGCAGTACTGACAGGTGGCACTGCTGGGCAGCACTGACAGGCGACACTGCTGGGCACTGATGGGTGACACTGCTGGGCACTAATGGATGGCACTGCTGGGCATCATTGATGGGTGGCACTGATGGGCAGCACTGATGGGCAACACTGCTGGGCACTGACAGGTGGCACTGCTGGGCAGCACTGACAGGCGACACTGCTGGGCACTCATGGATGGCACTGCTGGGCATCATTGATGAGTGGCACTGATGAGCAGCACTGATGGGCCACACTGCTAGGCACTGACAGGCGACACTGCTGGGCACTGATGGGTGAGACTTCTGGGCACTGATGGATGACACTGCAAGCAGTTAATCTCACCTCTGGCAGCGTCGGTGTGGCTTCCAACTCAGCAGCTCATTTCCATCCACGCTGAACACGTTGCCCCTGGCCCCGGAGCAGTGTGGGAGCCTCTTCCTTTCTTCCACGCCCATCCCCAGCTACATCACCCCTGGTGCCAGAGCCACATTGGAGCCGTTTCCTCTTGTCCACACCCACCCTGGCCCCAGAGACATGTGGGAAATGTAGTTTGATGGGGGTCCAGTGTGGACGAGATCTGGATGGCCGGTCCGTGTGCGCTCATCTTCCTCTTCTTCCTGGCGTGCCCACTGAGATGGCTCTGTGTGCCAGCTCTGGCACGCGTGCCATAGGTTCGCCATCACTGCCCTATATCATGTTATGAGAGAAATATGCATAACGGCTCCATTCACATACGCAGAATCTTGTGGCAAAAAGCAGGGATAATGGAAGCTGCCTGTAAAAAGCACCTCACATGTATGCCTTTTTAGCCCCTTTACGCCGGCCGCACACAAATGTGCAGCCTCCCGGCATCTGGGCCTAGACGCCGAGCGGCCGCACATTTGCGTTCAGGTAAGAAAAACATATGTGCTGTGAGCGCGCGCCCTGTCCGGTACTCACGGAAAGGTCCCGGTCTGCTTTTTCGATCGGGACCTTTCCTGATCATGTGACCGCCGTGATGACGCGTCACAGCGGTCACATGATCCCTAAACCCCGTCCGTCCCAACTCCCGGCTTCTGAAACTCTTAAAGGGCCGGGAGGCGCCGGCGGGAAGGGGTTAAGGAAGATGTCTATTTGGAGAGGACCAATTCACCAAAGATGTCACAGGAGGGAAGATTTAACTTCCATAGTGGAAGATCCCCAAATCCCCCTGGTCAGGAGCCTCTACCTCCTCAAAATGCAGAGCACTTAAATTGGTTGCAAATGCAGACTTTTTTTTCTGCTTACTGCATCCTATGCAGCAAGGTAATAAACCTTCTGCTTGCAGCTTCCCCTATAGCCCCCCAAATACATACCTGAGCCCCATCTCAATCCAGCGATGTGCAAAAGAGCAGAAGCTGTCTCGACCCTCTCACTCCTCATTGGCTCACATACAGAAGCAGGAGCCATTGGCTCTCGCTGCTGTCAGTTCGAGCCAGTGATGAGCGGTGGGGGGAGAGGTGGGGGCGACTGTGCCTCATTCTGTGTATATACACACAAAGCAGGGCTTCGGAGCAAGCATGCATGAGTCCCCCCAGAGCAAGTGGCTTGCTCTGGGGGCACTTGGCGTGGGGGGGAGAAGAAAAATATCAGGGCTGCTCTGTGCAAAACCATTGTAAGTATGACATGTTTGTTATTTTTAGAAAATAAAAACTGAGCCTTTAATATCACTTTAACTGCTTTATCCAGGCTTCAACTTCAATACCTCAGTTCAGACCTTCCAACCGGTCCAAGACTTGGGCCACAGAGCTCAGCAAGTCTTCCTCAAAGCCCTCTTCACAATGAAGGGGTGCCCTCCCTCTTAAGAGTGGGGTGACAACTGTTACAGTTTGCCTCTCTCTGGGTCACAGACATCTTAGGCTTGTGGGTTCAATCGGTGTTTCAAAGGGGTGCAGAACTCTACCACCATATGGCTTTATCTCAAATCAACCAAAATCTTCCTAAGGACAGTCAGATTTGTTGAATACTCTGAATTATCTCTTGTTCCAGGGAGTAGCTGGGACAGTACATGCACAAGACAGGTTCAAACAGTTCTATTCAAACCTGTTTACGGTACCAAAGCCCAGCGGTGATATTCGTCCTATTCTGTACTTAAAATACCTCAATAAATGCCTTCATATTCCAAAATTATCCACCTCATTTGCGCTTTCTGTTCTTTGCAGTGGCATACAACCACTTCCAGTTTGTGCCACTGTTCTTACGTCTATTCTCTGCTCCTAAATTATTCACAAAGGTCCGAGCACCTCTTCTTGCCTTTCGAAAAACCCAAGGCATCCAGGTAAAAGCCCATCTAGATAACCTGCTCCTGAGGGATTAATCTCCAATCCGGCTGTCCGAAGACATCCACAGGACAATTCAGATGCTACAGGCTTTCGAATGGATGATCAGTTTTAAAAAGTCTGCACTCCAGCCTTCTCTTTGTCAGGAATACTTGAGTCTGGTCCTGGACACATCTCAAGCAAAGATGTTCCATTCTTTCTTTTGAACCCACACTCAAAAACTGAGATCACAGAGACATCCCACAATTAAATGCTCCATGAGAGTTCTAAACCTCATGGTAGCCTCCTTTGAAAATTCTCCGGGGCACCCAATCTAGATACAGTCAGACAATGCCACGACTGTGGCCTACATCACCCATCAAGGGCACACCAGGAGTCATGCAGAACCTGGTACAGAGACATACTCAAACTCCTAGCAGATGAACCCTGGCCTCTTACCAACACACAAGATCTGATATCTCAAGGCCCCTATTCCATTCTGCTTCGCAGTCTCTGGCTTTATTGGCACGGCAGTTGAAGCCTAAGTCTAAAAAGACAGAGGGGTCTCTGAGTCTGTTGTTCTTACCTTGCGAAAAGCAAGTAAAGCTACTTTCAGGCGGATCTGTTATGATATCTGGAAATCCTTCTTTGTCTGTGAACACTTTTAATTCCAGAGATTACTCTGTGCCTTGCATTCTGGCCTTCCTACAATCAGATCCTGATCAGATCTTGGTATTAAGCCCTCTGAAAGGACAAGTCTCTGCCATTTCCTCTGGCATCAATCTCCCTTGTAAAAACACTTCTTCAGGTGTATCTAACTTTAAGCCCCCCTTGCAAAACCCTCTGCTTTCTTGGTATGCCAACTTGGTTCTCTCTGTCCAGTGGAAACCACTCTTTGAATTCATCAAGGATACTGCGTTGGAAGATCTCTCCTGCAAAGTAGCCTTTTTGATTGCTATCACATCGGTCAGATGTGTCTCTGAGTTGGCAGGCCTCTCCCTTCTTCATACTTCACACAGACAAGGTTGTCTTACACCCAAGACCACCCTTTCTCCCTAAGGTGGTATCAGTCTTCCACCTCAATGAAGACATAGTCCTACCATCCTTAAGCCCTGTTCCAAAGTGTCTCTCTTCATCACCTGGATGTAGTCAGAGCCATTAGAGTCCACTTCAGAGCTACAGCTTTGATCAGACAGATTCCCTATCTGTTCTATTCTGAGAACCTTGCAAGGGACACCCTGCTTCCAAGTCCACCACCGCAAGATGGATTAGAACTCTAGTTTAGTTTACTAATTCACTAGGATTAGTTCACTAGAGCTTACATACTCAAGGAAAAATCTTCCTGCACTTTTCTAGATTTCCTGGGCATTTAGGAACAAGGCATCACTACCTCAACTGTGTAAGGCTGCCACCTTGTCCTCTGTACATACCTTCTCAAGGTTTTGCCAGGTGGATATCCAATCTTTTGCGGATGCAGCATCAGCTGCAATGTTCTTGCAGCGGCACTATGAAGTTTGGTCCTTTTCTGATAATTGTTGTTGGGTCTGTTGGCACAGTTCTGTTTGCCTAGCTGTTGCCCACCCTTCTCATTCAGTGCTTGGGGATGGGCCAGTGTCTATGAATACTGTGTCCTGTACTGTACAGTTAATAGAAGATACATTTTTACTTATTTGGTAGGTTAATTGGATCCTGTCTAAATTGGCCCTTTGTGTATGAATGTGAGTTAGGGACCTTAGATTGTAGGCCCCTTGAGATTTAGGGACTGATGTGAATGTACAATATATATATGTAAAGCGCTGCGTAAATTGACGTTGCTATATAAGTACCTGAAATAAATAAATTTGTAAATTCCATATCTTGAAGTACAGTACAGGACGCCCTCCTTTCCATTTATTGGCTACTCTGTTTTTTTACTCCTTACTCTGTTTTGCTCTAACACTGAGGGCTCACAGGTGTGGGGTAGGGTAAGGGAGGCTCACAGAGGGTGTGAACGCCAAATCTTTGACAGTGTTCTATCACCTGAAGGGACAAACCAATAACCCAGGGTCTATTAATTATTTGCCTGTGTCCTGTATTGTACTCCTAAGATATGAAATTTATAGGTAAGTAAAAATTCCCTCCTTTGTTAAATTTCAGATAGAGTAAGGGAGAGTTATAACCCCTGTCATTTTTATTTTTTTCCCATTTCTGTCTCATTGCAGAGATTTCCCCTCTTCATTTCCTGTCTTGTAGCTAAAACAGGAAGTGACAGGAAATCCCTCCAAAGTGAAGTAATCCCTGGTCGTCCCCATGGTTCCCAGAACTAGTGTCCCCATTGGAAGATTTCCCCACTATTCCTGTTCTGGTCACAACCCAAAATTTGGGTCTTTCTTTCACTTTCCTTTTCAGTGATAGTGGTAAACAGGACAAATTAAGAGGGTGAATCTCCCCAACAGGGAGACAGACAGCAATAAAAACCTGACAGGTGTTCAAATCCCTCTCCACTCTATCCAAAGCAAAAAAAAAGTTTTGCCTTTAGTTACACTTTTAATGTTCCCAGCAGAAGCACTAAAGTCAGTTATGTCATTCTCTGAGGAGCTCAGCTCACCCTGTCTCCTCCTCCCAGAGCTCCAGCTCTGTCAGATGGAAGGCTGATAAGTAATTGCTGAAAAGTGGGGCAAGGGGAAGCAGAGCTGCTGAGTCACTGCTGGAACAGGGGAACTGGGTGAGCTGAGATACTGAGTCACTGCTGGGACAGGGGAACAGGGTGAGCTGAGATACTGAGTCACTGCTGGGACAGGGGAACTGGGTGAGCTGAGATACTGAGTCACTGCTGGGACAGGGGAACAGGGTGAGCTGAGATACTGAGTCACTGCTGGGACAGGGGAACAGGGTGAGCTGAGATATTGAGTCACTGCTGGGACAGGGGAACAGGATGAGCTGAGATACTGAGTCACTGCTGGGACAGGGGAACAGGGTGAGCTGAGATACTGAGTCACTGCTGGGACAGGAGAACAGGGTTAGCTGAGATACTGAGTCACTGCTGGGACAGGGGAACAGGGTGAGCTGAGATACTGAGTCACTGCTGGAAGAGGGAGCAGGATGAGCTGAGATACTGAGTCACTGCTGGGACAGGGGAACAGGGTGAGCTGAGATACTGAGTCACTGCTGGTATAGAGGAACAGGGTGAGCTGAGATACTGAGTCACTGCTGGGACAGGGGAACAGGGTTAGCTGAGATACTGAGTCACTGCTGGGACAGGGGAACAGGGTGAGCTGAGATACTGAGTCACTGCTGGAAGAGGGAGCAGGATGAGCTGAGATACTGAGTCACTGCTGGGACAGGGGAACAGGGTGAGCTGAGATACTGAGTCACTGCTGGTATAGAGGAACAGGGTGAGCTGAGATACTGAGTCACTGCTGGGACAGGGGAACAGGGTGAGCTGAGATACTGAGTCACTGCTGGGACAGGGGAACAGGGTGAGCTGAGATATTGAGTCACTGCTGGGACAGGGGAACAGGATGAGCTGAGATACTGAGTCACTGCTGGGACAGGGGAACAGGGTGAGCTGAGATATTGAGTCACTGCTGGGACAGGGGAACAGGGTGAGCTGAGATACTGAGTCACTGCTGGAAGAGGGAGCAGGATGAGCTGAGATACTGAGTCACTGCTGGTATAGAGGAACAGGGTGAGCTGAGATACTGAGTCACTGCTGGGACAGGGGAACAGGGTGAGCTGAGATATTGAGTCACTGCTGGGACAGGCAACAGGGTGAGCTGAGATACTGAGTCACTGCTGGGACAGGGGAACAGGGTGAGCTGAGATACTGAGTCACTGCTGGGACAGGGGAACTGGGTGAGCTGAGATACTGAGTCACTGCTGGGACAGGGGAACAGGGTGAGCTGAGATACTGAGTCACTGCTGGGACAGGGGAACAGGGTGAGCTGAGATACTGAGTCACTGCTGGAAGAGGGAGCAGGATGAGTTGAGATACTGAGTCACTGCTGGGACAGGGGAACAGGGTGAGCTGAGATACTGAGTCACTGCTGGGACAGGCAACAGGGTGAGCTGAGATACTGAGTCACTGCTGGTATAGAGGAACAGGGTGAGCTGAGATACTGAGTCACTGCTGGGACAGGGGAACAGGGTGAGCTGAGATATTGAGTCACTGCTGGGACAGGCAACAGGGTGAGCTGAGATACTGAGTCACTGCTGGGACAGGCAACAGGGTGAGCTGAGATACTGAGTCACTGCTGGGACAGGGGAACAGGGTGAGCTGAGATACTGAGTCACTGCTGGGACAGGCAACAGGGTGAGCTGAGATACTGAGTCACTGCTGGGACAGGGGAACAGGGTGAGCTGAGATACTGAGTCACTGCTGGTATAGAGGAACAGGGTGAGCTGAGATACTGAGTCACTGCTGGAAGAGGGAGCAGTGGAAGCTGAGCTGCTGAGTCACAGCTGGAAGGGGGGATCATTAAAAGCAGAGAACTAATTGTCCTAGAGGTTAGTTAGAACTTGTTTTAAAGCTTATTTACTGCTTGTTAAAAAGATGTAATATTCCTAGCCTGGCCACAGGCTCACTCTAATGTTTAACACACAAATGCATTGCTATATCATGCGTATACCTGCATCATCTTGGTTGGCAATGCTTTTTCTTTGTACAAATTTCATAAATGTGGCTCACTGTTTACCAGACCTCACATAGAAAAGAAAATGTCTAAAAGAAAAGTTCATAAGTATTTGGCCAAATAAGCCTGATTGGCCACAGCCTGTGTCACACCTCTGTGATTTCTACACTCTCCCAGACCTGCATTATGTTAATACAAATGCAGTCACAAAGTATCACTGGAGGTTGATCTCCTTGACAAAATCTAGGTACTATTTTCTGTTTTATAATCTACATCGTCATGGGGGCTGGTTTGGTGATGGGATTCCTAGCTTTAATACGGCAGTCTTGCAACTCTGGGGTGGGGGGCCTAATTTCCATCAAAGAGACTTGTATGCTCAAAAATATAGTGTAAGGTAAACGGGCATTAACCAATCTACTCTATCCAAAATGTGTGTATGACTTTAGTAGGAACGTTGTAAACGACTTCTGGGAGTGATGCGGGATATGAATGGTAATATGATGACAAAAATTCAGTAAATAAAATATGTCAAATAAAATGAGCAACAAAAACTTTACGTATAGACACTTTTTGTAATAAAATACAGTGAAGTGCTAATGAACTCATAAAAATATAGGAGGTTTTATATAAATATATACTGTATATATGTGTGTGCAAAATATTGCATATTTCTCTTTTGTCCATGAGGGACAAAGCTTTACTGATAAGCAACCAAGGGCTATACTGCAACCTACAGTAGAAATGGGCACTGTTTTCTGTTTATGCCCAAACTACCATTTTAAAACTTCTCACTGTTTCTCATGAGGCTACTAGAGGAGGAGAAGTTCCCACCATCTGAATTTCAATCAGCAGTTGTTTAACCAAAATAGAAGGAATTTTTTATTTTTTTAATCAAGGTTCCACTTTAAAATGACAGGATTTCACTGTTACTTCACCTACCACGTTATCTCTCCTCAGTTCTAATAGACCAAGACCTTCTGCCAAGGTTTTTCCTCATCGTCCCCTACTGGATGAATTTATTTTCAAACTTTGGAAACACCAGACAAAAAATTCCTTGCCCCTAAATGGTTCAAGACACTCTAACCCTTTGCAAAGTATTTTGTTCTAAATGGGACTACTCCTTCTGGAGCTGGGCTTTCAGTGTCTCACTCTAACAAGGCTTGAGCTATTCGAAGATACTCTAACCTATGAGGACCCTACAATTTCACAATTTATCTACTCTTTGCTGGGCTCTGCCCTTCAAACCTTACTCACCACTGCAGTGGTTTCCTCAATTTATAGACTGCTTTGACCATCATGTTAAACGTTATGTGCAACATGGCACTGGATGCTAGCTGTGCTATATCTCATGTTTCCCTTTCTTCTGTACAGATCTGCACAGTGATCTGATTTAAGTGCTGGTTGGTGGGGCAGAAGTGTAAGGAGGCTTTCCTATGACTACCCTTTGTGGGAGGTCATATTTTCAGCTCTTTGATGGAGGAAATGGTTAAAAAAGTGAGGAGGGGTAACAGTACTCACTTATTTCAGCAACACAAAAATAAGGATCAATGGCTCAGATCAAAACCTTCCTATTCTGCATCAAAATGTTCCTTCCATCCTTCAAGTCAGGTTTCAGTTCCTGGACCCTCTAGTATTCTTCCACTCCCTCATGCTGAGAGAATTCTAAACATTCTTGGCAAACCAAAAGCTCAAAACCCGTTGATAAATCTGCCTTAGCATAAAAGTCCGCACAGCAACATCAAAGATGGAAGTATGTCTGATGGCTTTTGTTGAAATTTGTGAAGTTTGTATAGCTGATGCATGGGTGCAGGAGGTTGTATCCAAAGATTACAAAACAGAGTTTTGCCACTGTCCTCCACCTCGATTTTTTGCGGTCGTCGTCTAGTGTTTCAGCAGCATCTGATAAACCCTCAGGGATTGTTGAACCAGAGAGTTTGCATTCCGGTTTCTTCAAACCAAATATTTATTTTTTTATTCAAACTTGTTTACAGTTCCTAAACCCAAATGAGCTCTATGTCTTATTTTGGATTAAACCGCTCCTAATAATTTCCATCTTTACAGATCACCAGCGATTTTATTGCTTTGACTTGGAAAATAACCACTATCAGTTTATGAACCTTCCCTTCAGCCTTCTTCATCTCAGAGGTATTCCAGTCATTGGATATCTAGATAATCTGTTGCTGCGCAAACAGACCTCTCTGACTTTGGAATCCAATATGTTAATCAAAGTGCAGACCTTGAAGGAAGTCATCCCCGATTCCATCACATCACTTGGAGTTCTCCTAGATACCTTTTAGGCCAAGTTCTTACCAACCCCTGCAACATTTATTATTGTATGTGAAAGGCTTGTTTCAGTTGGCAGAGTTTGTTCAGTTGGGGGTACAACAACACTTAGTCCTTAGCACCATCAAGAGTCAGTTGTCTGTCCTGTCTGTTCTTTTAGAACATCCTATTGCTAATAATTCACTGATTCCTACCTTCAAAGAGCTGCACACATTGCTTCCCCTGTTCAGCCCCCACTTCAACCATGGAGTTTAACTCTAGTGTTGTCAGTATTACATAGACCCTCATTTGAAATTATTCAGCACATTTCATTGACTTTGTTATTCTGTAAGGTAGTCTTTCTTGTGAACCATTACTTTAGTAAGAAAACTCTCTGAGTATTCAGCAATGTTCTGTAAGAAGCCTCATTTTATGATAAAGAAAAGTTTGTTTTGAGACCAAGGCACATTTTGCCTAAAGTGGTCTGTGCTTTTTACCTCAATGAGGACATTGTGTTACTTTTGTGTGTGTCCTGCACAGGTACACCCCAAGAAGATCTCTATCCATTGTCTGGATGTGGTATCAAGGTTTTCCTCTTGGTCACTGTTGCTGTTCTATAAAACTATTTTTGTTTATTATTCCAGAAATTTCTCCAGCTTCCAGATCCACTCTAAATGGATTCCACATATTGTTGTGCACATCTATAATTTGTGAGAAAAAAAGTGCCTCCTTTTCCTGTTAAATCCCACTCCACCAGGATTATGAATGCTTCATTGGGTTTTTTGGCAACTGTGTCTCAGATATGTAAAGCTGCAACCTGCTCACATGTTGTCTGAGTTCTACAAGGTCAATGTATCTTCCTTTGCAGATAGTACTTTCAACCAAAGGGTTCTGCAAATGGCTATTTATTGTCCTTGATTTTGCTTTTGTTTGGTTTTTTTGCCTGTGGTGTTTAGCCATGCCTGCCTTTCGATTTGGACATCCTTTGGTTGCTCATTGTCAGTAAAGCTGTGCCCATCAGTGAACAATAAAGAAAACAGATTTTTGTTCTCACCCTAAAATTATTTTCTCAGAGTTTGTTGAGAGGCACTGCTCTCTATCCTGATATACTATATTGCCAAAAGTATTGGGACACCCCTCCAAATCATTGGATTCAGGTGTTCCAATCACCTTCATGGCCACAGGTATATAAAAGCAAGCACCAAGGCATGCAGACTGCTTCTACAAACATTTATGAAAGAATGGGTCGCTCTTAGGAGCTCATTTAATTCAAGCGTGGTCCCATGAAAGGTTGCCACCTGTGCAATAAGTCCATCTGTAAAATTTCCTAGCTACTAATATTCCACGGTCAACTGATAGTGGTATTATAACAAAGTGGAAGCAGCTAGGAACAACAGCAACCTAGCCACGAAGTGGTAGGCCACGTAAAATGATAGAGCGGGGTCAGCACATGCTGAAGGGCACAGTGCGCATAAGCCGCCAACTGTCTGCAGAGTCAATAGCTAAAGACCTCCAAACTTCATGTGGCCTTCAGATTAGCACAACAACAGTGCATAGAGAGCTTCATGGAATGGGTCTCCATGGCCGAGGAGCTGCATCCAAGCCTTACATCACCAAGTGCAATGCAAAGTGTTGGATGCAGTGGTGTGAAGCACTCTGCCACTGGACCCTAGAGCAGTGTATATCTGTTCTCTGGAGTGACTAATCACGCTTCTCTGTCTGGCAATCCAATGGACGTGTCTGGGTTTGGCGGTTGCCAGGAGAACGGTACTTGCCTGACTGCATTGTGCCAAGTGTAAATTTGGTGGAGGGGGGATTATGGTGTGGGGTTGTTTTTCAGGGGTTCGGCTTGGTCCCTTTGTTCCAGTGAAGGGAACTTTTAAGGTGTCAGCATACCAAGACATTTTGGACAATTTCATGCTCCCAATTTTGTGGGAACAGTTTGAGGATGGCCCCTTCCTGTTACAACATGACTGCACACCAGTGCACAAAGCAAGGTCCATAAAGACATGGATGAGCGAGTTTGGGGTGGAGGAACTTGAACGGCCTGCACCTCAACCTGATAGAACACCTTTGGGATGAATTAGAGCGGAGACTGTGAGCCAGGCCTTCTCGTCCGACATCGGTGCCTGACCTCACAAATGCTCTTCTGGAAGAATGGTCAATAAATACCATAGACACAATCCTAAACCTTGTGGACGGCCTTCCCAGAAGAGTTTAAGCTTCTGTACCTGCAAAGGGCGGGGCCAACTCAATACTGAACCCTACGGACTAAGACTGGGACACCTTTAAAGTTCATGTGCGTGTAAAGGCAGGCGTCCCAGTACTTTTGGCAATATAGTGTGTGTTTTTTGTCTTTGGAAAGCATGCTATAGCTAAGCAGGTGTGAGGTGGGTTTTAACCTTAAATGTGGTGACCTTCAGTGCTCAGGATTCATTCTGCTGTAGGTGACAGTATAGCCTTTGGTTGCTATCAAACAGCTGTGTCCCTCTGTTCCTGTGGACTCTGAGAAAAGGATTTTAAGGTGAGTACAAAAATCCTATTTTAGTTTAGTTCTTAATGCTCCCACTAAAACCAGCATTTACATGGTTTCAGGTGTTGGTAGAGGGCTAGGCACTCATCTTTGGCATTAGAAATGCTGGATGATTATTCTAACTGCTGTCACTGGACATCCAAACAACAGCATTAGCTCCTGCCACAATAAGTTACATGCCCCACTATTAGGAGTTTGTTATGAATTCTAAAGCACATCAATGTGCATTAACCAATATAATCCAATAGGAAAACATCTTTCCTTGTATAGACAGATCTTAACTGAAGGAAGATGATTGGCTGTTATGGTTTCCTACAGCTTACACATCGTCACTGTTCTCTAAACAGTAAACGTTGCTTTCATGTTCAATAATGTCGTTACCCTACCCCATATTTTGCACAGCATGAAATATTGGACCCACCTGTCTGTGAGGAGTGTAATCTCGACCTGCACTTGGAGAACGAGAACTAGCTCTCCCGTACTCCAGGCGCTCCCTTTCAGATCCAGGATGGTGATGGTGGTGGTGGTGATGATGGTGGTGATGGTGGTGATGCTTTCGGTCCCGGGTACGTCCACGTTCTTCTGAAGGCAGATCACATGATTGTGTGGTGGTACTGAGCTCGGTACCAAGACCTGTTAGAGTATTACATAAAAAGAAATAAGAGAGGTTTACATTTATTTCCTATTTGTTTTGCATCTTTCAAAGTACACAATCTGTAGTGCTCAGTTCACAATGGATATCTACTTTAGCCACTGTAATTTTCAAATCTCTTTCGATTCAACTATAAATTAGAAAAAGATGTTACTTTTTTTAAAATAAGGACAATTATCCTGGCATGTTAGCTTTGCAATTGAGTCTAATATGCTGCTAGGAAGGAGGACAGGAAAGGTAGACACTGAGGGGGAGATCGACTAAAATGAAAAATTCTGAATTTGGTGCAGCTCTTCATAGAAACCAATCCATCTTAATTGAACAAGCTGAAGTTAGAAGCTGATTGGTTACCATGAACTGCTGCACCAAATTCTGAGAGCTCCAGTTTTCATAAATCCCCCCCCCCCCCCCCCGCCCGGGACATTTATCAAACAAATTAGCAAATGCAAATCAGGCTGCTTCTTAGTAAAGTCTAGGCGAGATTATTTACTACCTCTGAGCCTATTATTATTATTATACAGTATTTATAAAGCGCCAATAGTTCGCTCAGCGCTGTACATTACAAAGGGGGACAGAACATGTGACAGAACAATACCAATACAATGCAAAACATGAAGGGATTGAGGGCCCTGCTCTTTCGAGCTTACCTATAATCCTTGGTTGAGACAATTTTTCACAGTTGTGCAACAGAATTATCACTGGAGATGGGACAGATTTTTGTCAAGATGAGGCAGATTTTCACTCCAAATAGGCACACAACTTAAAAGTTGTCAGGATGTTTTTTTTCCTGCTGTGGTGCTATTTTCTTACAGAAGAGGGAGTAAGGACTCAGACTGCCCTATTATCATACATTTGTCTCATAATCTGCTTCAGTTTTCCTGTTTAGTTTTGCTTTGCTGTGTGACAAATGTATATTTTCTATGATAATATGCCTTGTCTTTTACACTAGTTAAGTTCCTAATCTGTTAAAGCCTTCACCTTTTTTTAATGAAAAGTAAATTACCCAGCTTGTGATAAAATAAAAAAAGCAACTCTTGCTGCAGTACTCATTTCGTCCAAGGTACTCTCCCTGCAGACTCACCTGCGACCAAGGGTCAGTCCTCTTTTCAGTCAAATGACACCCAGCATCATCCAACCCACTTTTTGTGAGCTCAAACTGTCATGGACACATTAGCGGGGGTTCATCAAGATGCAGGCCTAAGCCCCCAGTATTGCTAGATAGAAGGGCACTGCTCTGTCCAGGAGTAAGGATTTCCAATGCCGAAAGTGAAGAAGTAGGACTCCAGGGGGTTTATTTACTAAAGCTGGAGAGTCCAAAATCAGACTCCCTTCTGCATAGAAACCAATCAGCTTCTAACCTCAGCTTGTTCAATGAAGCTTTGGCAATGAAACCTGGAAGCTGATTGGTTTCTATGCAGAAGGGAGTCTGATTTTGGACTCTCCAGCTTTAGTAAATAAACCCCCAGATGTCATGGAACAGCCTTAAGATTGCATTCAGAATTATAGAATTACATACCTGCTAAAAAAAAGAGTCACCCTACTAAGCTTTATGATGTCCTGTATGTTAAAGGGTTGCCTCTTTGGTGATGCTCGGCCACTACATGTTTTATACATTTTGGGGTGTGTGAAAAACCTGACAGGTGTTCTAATCCTTCTCCACTCTATCCACAATTTAAAAATACTTCTGCCTTTAGTTATACTTTTAGATTTGCTATTTTTGTCTTACAGTAATACTCACTGTATGTCTAAATGGCCATTTGTCAAATTTTGTTTCTTTCATGTTTTTAAAACAGGAACCAGCTATACATGCCTCCCAACTGTCCTAGGTTGTGCAGGACTATCCCACATTTTCACCATAGTCTTGGAGTCCTGTGGATAGAGGCTTTGTCCTGAAAAAAGGCTCTGCCCCTGCTACAGGGTGCTCAGCATTCATATGCAAATCACCATATGATTTGCATATAAATAGCTGGTCAGATGATTTGCATATAAATGAGCTGATGGTGAGATTTGCATATAAATGAGTTGCTAAGGCTCCTTCATTTGGAAAGCTGAGGGAGGCTCCTCCTCGATTCCAGTCACATAGCATAGCTGAAGGGAGGACTTCTGTTGCCACTGCATGTGAGGTCTATATTGCATCTGTTGAGTTAATTTAAAGCTGATTTTTGCTCATTTCCATGACTATGTTGGCAGTCACTCCCCCCCCCTTCCACAATATATAAAGCTGTTTTTTTTTGTTTACCTTTTTTTTTTATATTTTCTGCCTGGCCTGCCCTCTTCCTCCATTATCACCTGGGCAATAATGATGTCTCCTTTGCTCCTGCAGCCTCCTGGGATATCTGCATCACATATCCCAGGAGGCTTCACGTTCCTTGCAGCAGCCAGAGGAGAATAGCACGGCATTGGAGGTGGGCTGAGCTGGCGCATGTCATCAGTTCTCTACTGAGAAAAGGCTGGGTGGAGGGGTCTGTATTGAGCAGTTGGAGAGGAGCTTAGAGAGCTTTAGGGCTAAGGGGGGAAATCTGTACTGGGTGAGGAATTGGAGCTGCTGGACGAGACCTGTATTTTGGGGTATTTGGGCTTGGGGTGGGTTTGGGGGTGATGGTTTGGGAGTTGTACTGGGAGGAAGGGGTACATTTTGGTTGTACCATTTACACTAGCCTGTGCATTACACACATCTAACTCCTGTACTCCTATGTGGAATCCTGTACTAAATCCTGTACTAAATGTGGACTAGACTCCATCAAGAGTTGGTTCTGACCAGTTCGATAGATTGCTTTAAAATAGTCCTGGATTCTTTCCTAAATGCGCATAATATAACTGGATACTAACATTTATCAGTAAAGTTGGTCCAGGGAATATCCAATTGCCTCTCGGGGGTTCAGGAAGGAATTTCTTTCCCTGCAGGAGCAAATTGGATCATGCTTTGCTGGTTCAACTGTGGGTATAGGATTGTGTATATGGGATTGTAGATTTTTCTTTCCCTTTTTATTGGTTGAACTAGGTGGACTTGTGTCTCTTTTCAACATGACTATGTAACAATAATAATATGCTTGGTGCTCTCATAGTAAGCAGTAAGATACCAGTAATAATTCCAATGCTAGATAACACAATATTAGGAAAAAGTAATATTCTGAAGATATTTTGAAAAGCATCAATCTTTTACTTACCTGATTCTAGATCCACATAGCGTGTTAGGGATCTTTCAGACACTTGATGCCGCCTTTCTCTTCTGCGCTGGTGCCCATGGCGAGGGCCTTCATCAGGTGTGACCCTCTCCAATGAGTATTCATTTAGCCGGATGCCTTTAGACCGAGAATGACCAAGCATAGAGGCTGAACGTTTCATGGGACTTCCATCCACAATGGTCTGCAAAATCGATACACAGCTATGGTAACCACCAGCACACCCATTAAAGGATTACACCACTCAAGAGTTAAACTTTATTCACTGGCTTTAGCTATAATGTGTGAAGTTACAGACAGGATTTTGGGGTCTGTCCCACACTTTTCATCATTCTTTATCATCCAGCATAGGCAGGCCACAACTACTTGTCTGCAGCTTGAAGACACAGTTTGGAACAGAACCGGTGGTGCAAAAGGTTCAAAACATTGCATGCTGAACACACATGACAACAGTCCTATTCTGAAGATGATAAGGTACCCATTTGTTGGTTGGAAGGCAGCCCACATCTTCCTAATGCATAGTTTTTTTGTTTTTTTTTAACTAAATCACAGCTATCTTTTATTCTAGTCAAAACTGGTTCATTTACTTTACCTTTTTTGTATTGAGAAAGCTAGAAACTGTCCATGAAGAAAAAATACTACCTAGCAGCAGCGTTTCCAAACCGTACTATTCAATCCAGGTCTGTTTTGTAGACTCATTTATAAGCAACATTTTTTTTTAAAGGAACTGTCAGTATGTCACTGTTGCAACCACGTACATTTTCGTTTTCCTTCTTCATCTTTTATTTACCAGTACATATTTGAATCTGATTGGTTGCTATGGACCAACCATGACAGTTCCTTCTTGGACACTTGGATATATGAAGCCCAGTTGTATTGTGCAAATGTCACTTAACACATTAAACAATGTATTTTAAGGTGAGCTGCAAGAAACATATTTTTATTTAGAGAAGCTTATATTGGCAATGTGTAAAGGTCATCATAGTGGTCATGTTTTGTCCACTAAAGCCTTTAACGTTTATCACAACCTATATTTAGGTTACATGTAGGTTCACTATGGACATCTTTGCATCCAGGTATTCTGTGAGGAGTAGGTATTGTGGATATAACACTATATGAAATAACACATTCAGTTATTAAAATGAGAAAATAAATTCAAAATCTTGAATTGAAAGAATATAAGAAAATGTTCCCTTTATCAATGTCTGTTCAATAAGTTGAGGAACATAAGATTTCACTCATTCATATAACACTGCCAAGCCATTTTTATAATTTAGTATTTATAAGAATAAGTTTGTAGCTTTTCTTAAATTGCCAAAAATGTCATTGTATCTTTCTTGCAACAACTGAAGCAATACCCTTCCTTAAATTCCTCTACCTCTCCACTCTGCCAATTTATTACTTTTGTCTGAAGCCTACACAGGGCTATTTAGGTCAGTTACTAGAATCCCTTGAAAGAGGGATTTTGACATATCGCACACAAAAAGGGATGCAACTTTTCTTACTTCAACACTTTGTATGAACATCAGAAACATTCATGCAAACTGAACAAAATTTCACTGTATGTTTTCAAATAAATTTACCCCTGTGTCATCAGCGCCATCTAGTGGCCAAAATATTGTATATTTTCTCATTGAGGTATTTCAGAGTACTATGCCACATTTTGGCCACTAGATGGAGCTGATGAAATAGGAGTTAATTTATTTGAAAACATACAGTGAAATTAAGTTCAGCTTGCATGAATGTTTCTTACATTCGTGCAACAAATGTTTTATAAACTGACCCCTAAAACTAGTAATATCATTATAGTAATGGCAGGCCCTCCATGCAATCAGTATTAGAAAGTGCTGGAAAGCATACATCAATATTTACAGAAGCAAGTGGGTATCCACAATATACCCATTTGCCTATATACAGCTGATTTAGAAAAGGATTGTCATATTTTTCAACATACATACACAGCTGTTTTAATAAGGGTTGCTATTTGTAAATAAAACTTACATTTTAAATGTTAAGTTTAAATTGCCTAACCCTCAGTTTTCTTAAAAGAGACTTTACCTTCAGAATTCTGATGTCCATAAACTTTGCACATATACAATGATATCATCCCTACTTTCCCAGTTGACTGGAATTATATTTTTTACTACTGGCTCACAGCACAGCCAATAGAAAAAGACAGTTACAGCCAACTGGAAAAGGTGGGGTGATGTATTTGTACCTGGGCAGACTTCACTCCCCACCTATGATATGACTTTTGAAAGTAAAGTACATTTTTACAGAGAATTTTCACAGCTGCTATCTAGGGATTACTGGAAACTAGCATTTTCAGTAAAGACTTCAACACCCTCTGTTTACAGGTAATGTTAGATGAAAAACCATAAGGAATGGCAGATGTCACTTTAGAGATAGTGATGCCTGAATCTTCAGAATGCAAGGATGCCTTGTCCTCTTCTACATATTGTGGTTCATGTGGCATAGTGACATACATGCCAATGGATAGAAATACTGAATGTAGAAGGCTACCAGGCATCCAATACTCTGTCCGAAGGTTGGAGTGTGCCATAGGAGAGGCAAGTTTTAAAACAGGACTTTAGGGAAAGAAAAAATGCTCCCTTACTGTGTGGCTGCTTTCAAATTTTAAAGATTTTTTAGGTCTAGGGGGCTGCAGAAAGACCAGCCTCACAGCTTCTTTTTCCCTATCCTCTGGTGGTCACAGGTCCTCTAACACCATTAGGTCCATTCCACAGCCCAAAGCACTGAACTAAATGTGAGGATGCTGAAGCACAGAGGAGAAGAGGAGATTGCTGATTGCTGGGAGAGTGGTGGATTGGGTAAGTTAAATTGCTTTTTTTTCCAGCCCCTAGACCAAAAGCAGCATTTCACTCTGAGCAGTGCAGTGGCAGCCCCACTGCAAGCAAGAAGTTTTCTTTTTCCCAGAGATGGGCTGTCACTGTCTTCTTTGCAGAGGCCTCTTTTAAAAAATTGTATTCTAGCAATACAGTTGTGTTAAGAGCCATCTAGTTTCACATGTCCCTGAAAGCCACCTGAATGCACACATTTACATGAAAATACATATACATATATTCATGTTGTATACATTCTTGTGCATATGTGAAAAAAGGAATGGCCATTTTCATACAAATTGAAAGCTTCATAAATCTAAAAAGTCCATCTTATTAGGGTGTAAATATAATGATAAAAGTGTTGGATTCTGGAAAAGTTTCAGGCCATATATATATATATATATATATATATATATATATTTTTTTTTTTTTTTCTAACAACAGAATCATTTTAAAGGAACGTTTGTAATTCCTTTATGCTATCCCATCTAACAGTACCTGTGCATAGAGACTGCCAAAAGCATTCTACTGCACCCAAGGGGCGGACTGACAACTCATGGGGCCCCCGGGCAATAGGGGATCATGGGGCCCCTGTGTCCTTGCTCAAAAAAGCCTATGAAAAAGGTACCAGGGGCATCTCATGGGGCCCCCTACTGACCCCGGGCCCTTGGGCAGTGCCCGAGTTTCCAAATGATCAGTCCGCCCCTGACTGCACCCTTTCTCATCTAGTGGTTAATGGTCAGTCTAGATATGGGTGGATTCTAGTGGTTGAGTAGCTTTGAAACACCCACTGGCTTTGGGTTGGAGTTCCTGGCTTTGCTAGCCATAGGGTTCTTACTTCAGCTTTCTATGAAATATAAATGAAAAATCTGTCAAGGAGCATGCCATCCCAATGCGATGGCTGTTGCCAGGGGATGGAGATAGGAACTCCTGCACAGAGATTTCACTGCCTTAGCCCCCAAGATATCCATTATAAGGCAATATAGGTAATCTAAAGCTGTTTAAGAGTGAAACAAACAGTAGAAAGACAGGAAGAAAACATAGTGACAGTGTAGATAGAGAAACTTGGGGTGTCAACAAAAGTCAGAGATGGACAGAGAGAAGATAGGAGAGAGTGTTAGAGCATGGTGTAGAGGTGTTACATACACTGAGATTACTCCCTCTGGGTCGAGTTTTCCTTCGCTGCTACAGTAAGACAAGACAGAGAGGAGAAGAGAAACAAGAGGAAGGGAGAAACCACAGGATGTACAGACATCATGGGGAGAGAGAGAGAGACGAAAGGACAGACAGCAGGGGGAGACACAGAGAGAAAGAACACAAGTTAACAGCAGTTAGACCCAAACACTTTAATTTCAACATGTCCATTCTGGAGGAAAATGACTACACGGAGTTGACAGAACATAACAACCACAAGAGGAAGACGTGTTACAACAAAGTTTATTCCTACAAGTTCCACATGACTGAAAATACAGGTTTACAAGCTGGACACAACCTTAAAGCAGAACAAAACCAATCGATTTATCTGTTTCCCAAAAAAGATCTAATCAAGGAATGCCGTAAAAGATAACTGTCACTCTCAACCAAACTGTTATGCCTTTTTCACACCATCTGCAGAGACATTGGTTTTCCTGCATGCGTTCTACAGGGACACAAAGAAAACAATTCTCTATGTGCCCTGTTCACACCACAGCACTGCTATCACGTGCAGATTTTTTCTGCGCAGGAAACTGCAACATGTATGCAGTTTTCAGCGTGGAAAAAGAACATGACATCTACATTGTGGTGTGGACAGGGCAGAAGAGGAAGTGAAAAACGCACATGAAAACTGACATCAACATGCATGAAAACTCATCGAGACACGAATGAAGATTGATGTACATTCGTGTCTCTGCAAGTGAAATCTGCAAGTTTCTTTTATCAGTCTTTATGCACGGTATGGTGTAAATGAGGCCTTAAACCATCAAATGGCTGGTGTCATACCTGATCAGACGTGCGGCACCATGGCAATGACAGATTAAACTAAGGCTAAGATGGCAAGTTCCTTGGCTGTAAAGGATGTGGGAGTTTAGTTCTGCTTTAGGTAACACAAATGAAAGCAATGAAAAATTCTGTGTGGAATGGAAGATAGGTAAATAGTGACAAGCATTGGCTTAAAAAAATCAGAATAAAATGAAAACTGATACTTCAGAGTGCATGCTGGCTCAATGAATCATCCATAGGCTTCCTTTACCTCTCTGCCCTCATTTGCAATGGAATCTCACTCCTTTGGTTGAATACTTTTTAATATCCAACAAATAGAGTAAAACCCTCTATAATGGCTAATACAAGTGGGAGGAGCTGGGAAATCAGCTGAAGTTCTAGAGAGATAAACAAATTAAGTGAATGACTCAACCTATTTCCACAAACTGAAATGTTCAAGACGAGCAGGGATGCAAAATGGCATTATAATGACTGCAGTCAGTTATGAGCAGCTGAATTTTTGGAATGAATGATGAAATAACAACTGCTGTGAGTATTTGTAATACACAAGGACTGCGAAAACTACAGTAATTTTATTAAAAAAAAAGTGAACTCGAAGCAGGAACAGTAAAGCAATATAGACGCTTCTCCAAGTTCACCTGTCATCTACTGGAGCTCAGATCCTAGCTAAAAGTAGCTGATGTTTGAGGGTTTTGAAACTGCTGGGAATTAGCTTTTTTCAATTTGGTTACCTTTTGATTAAGTGGCCCCACATGACACATTTGTGGCTCTCCCACAAGACAAGAAGGGAGGAGTCTGGGGTGTCCCTGTCCATGAAACAAGTCAAAAGAAGTGCAGAAACTTTGGACAGAGGGGAACTCTCCTGTATGAGGGATGGGTTTAGTTTCCAGTATCACGCATTAGTGGAGAAGTCACCACAGCACACTTCAGTGACAGCAGTGGCATGGTCTGAGACCATCTGGGTCCTGATCTCAGAGCATCTGACAGCTGGTAAAAGGGACTGAGAGACTAGGAGATAGTTGATTCTAGAGGAGTTGTGGGCAATATTATTTTTTTAAATATTACAATAACAAGCCCCCATAGGCTCCTCTTCTTTGAGTGCCCTCATAGCCCTATGGGGAAACTCAAAGAAGAGGGGCCTAAAGCGCTAGCAGGGGCCCCCAGAAGTGGAGATTTGGGGCTGCTCTGTGCAATATCATTTTTTTAATAAAACAAGTAAATATTGCCCACAACTCCTACTCTAGAATAATCTATCCTGAGCAGAACTGTATGAATCTATTGACAGACACAATTCAGCCCCCCACTCTCTGCTCACAGGATTTGTTTGACAGCAGACGCCAGTGGCTCCCACTGCCCCAACAAAGCGTGTGAGAGCAGGGAGAGAAGGCTGACAGATCTGCACAGTGGTGGATCAATGTAGATCTCAGGTATGCGTTTTTGGGGTGCTAAAATGTTTTTAACCCAAATGCAGGGAATGCATTAAGGTAAAAATGTTTAATTTTAGATTCAAAGAAGATGCAGGGAAGGTGAATAAAGCATTCTAGGGAAAGCCGGACAGAGAAAGGGCCCCATTTATTGTATTCTTACTTAGATCTGGAGTAATTTTCGCACAAATGCTAAGCAAGTCTGATGCTGACTGGTGGCTGCAATTATTTTCCTATCTATTTTTAATACAAATCCTGGTGTTAGTGAACCAGGAGGAACCCATGTTTGTATCACCAATGATTGACAAGTTTGAACTTTTTGTCCTTTATCCTATTTGGACGTTTTGTCCTTATATCCTATTCATTCCAATAGCAAAGCAGGCTGGTGCCACATGGTATTTATGATACTGGTGATATCACCTGACATTCTGAATAATAGATGTACATCTTAGATAAAAGAAGGATTGTCCAGGGCCAAGGGTGTAGGAACTCAGCTACAGATCCAGCGAAACCTGGGCCTTTCACTGCAACTACTTTATTATTTATTATGCAAAGTGGACATGCTAAACTGCAGGAATCCACCACTGGACAATAAATCTAAGGATACGGTGATGCCTAGCATCCAACACCCGAGTAATAATTTTGCACTAAGATATCTGTAGCTACACCCCTGTCTGTGAGACTGCTTGTTAGTTTGAATAACAAGATTCCACCATATGTGGTTACCTTAAATGTATCTCTCCCTAAACCTTTAGCTTTTTATGTCCCCTGTTTTCCTCTAGCAGGTACCTGAAGACTACCAGCAGTCTGGAGTGGGTAATAAGTAGTATAAGTTAGAGGTTACAGTATAGAACAGCTGAAGAATGGTTCAAGTTTAGGACTTTGGTCACTTACTTACACTCGACTTAGGCTGGCATAAGCTAGTGCTTATATTATGTCTGAGTATATAAGTCTTCTGTAATCTAAATGGTTAGCACTTCCGCCTGGCAGTACTCGGGTCGTTGGTTCAAATCCCAGCCATGGCACCACCTGCCTGGAGTTTGCATGTTCTCCCTGTGCCTGCGTGGGTTTCCTCCGGGTACTCCGGTTTCCTCCCACACTCCAAAGACATGCTGGTAGGTTAATTGGATCCTGTCTAAATTGGCCCTAATATGTGTATGTATGAATGTAAGTTAGGGATCTTAGATTGTACACCCCTTAAGGGTTAGGGACTGATGTGAATGTACAATATATATGTAAAGCGCTGCATACATTTACGGCACTATAAAAGTACCTGAAATAAATAAATAAATAATCTGGCAGCACCAGCACCACACATACAACCCTTGCTCAAACCACCCTTAGGATATAAGGATCCTGGAGGGTACTCTGTATTGTTTGGTACAATAAAGCTCATTGGACGCTGGGATCATCAGTGTGGCCGTCTGCTTTCTTTGAGTGATGACAGGCTTAACAGTCAGCCCATGGACATTGAATTTCTTGTAATAAGGCACCAGTAAAAGCAGTTTGTTAGTACTAAAGATCTCTAAAATAGCTCGTAGGATTGTGTGTGACAGGTAAAGCTCTACAAAAACAGATCTGCATAGATTACTACAGCAGGGTAACATCTATACATAATTTTCACACACCTACTATTCCCTGTTTCATCTACTTAGGCCTCTTTTACACATGAACTTCCCTAGACGTTTGGCTCTCCTGGCAGTAGAAAAACGCTAAATGTGGCAAAAACGCATGTAAACACGGAACCGCATTTACCCACGATTAGAGCTTGGATGTTTATTGATTTGATTGGCCAGAGTATTTTCCATTGACATGAATAAACGCCCAAGCGCTAAACATGGCTTTTACTGAGTTGAGTTCATGGGCTTTGGCAAAAAGACAGCAAAAAGACGCCAAAAAATGCCTAAACTCACATTTGGGAGCAGCAGTGCACCTTATGGTGGTGCGCCAGTAACCAGCAAACTGTAGTCACCATTAGGTGTCTTCCTTTACACTTTGTACCTCTGTCAATAAAGGGCTTGTGTTAGGACTTAAGAAATAAAATAAAAATGGTTTACAAAGCTCAATAGTTCAAGCTTAAATGTATACACAGAACTAGATAAGTCAGTGGATTCACTTCTCCTCCATGGGAGTGATTCCTCCTTCTACATCGAGCAATTTTATTTTATTTTTTTCAACACGCTGGTTGAACGCAAAAAAAAAAATAATAATGTATGGACTGCCTAAGAGATTCCAGTGACAAGTGAGAGGAATCCCCTCACTTTGTAGATATTTCCTTTCACTTCCTGCTACAGCTCTGAGACAGAAAGCTAAGGGAAACCTCCATATTGGGAGGGAGAGCAGAAAATAAACTAACAGGTGTTACCATTCCCTACTGTATCCAAAACAAGAACAAAAAATGCCTCCTTAGAATGAACATCTCAATAATCCTAGCATTCATCTGGTTCCTACTGTTTTCCCTAATACTAGCTAAAGCACTGCTTCTTTCTAAGCCCACATAAGCTGTAACATGAATGTGAGCCTCCACAGTATCATGTGACAGGGTGTTGGAGATCAACCAGGAAGCATTGTGAAAAGCTTGCTGATGAAAAACTCAGATTATATATAAAATATATATTTTTTAGTTAACTTTAACTACTTACTGACTCATGTTTTTGTCATACCCAGGGGCGGACTGACAACCCATGGGGCCCCCGGGCAATAGGGGATCATGGGGCCCCTGTGTCCTTGCCCAAACTCAAAAAAGCCTATGAAAAAGGTACCAGGGGCATCTCATCGGGCCCCCTACTGACCCCGGGCCCTCGGGCAGTGCCCGAGTTTCCAAATGGTCAGTCCGCCCCTGGTCATACCAGAATGTTGCGTTGACTTGCATTCACACGCATTTTAGATGCCTTGCCTGGCATTTTTAAAAGGCTTAAACTCTGGGCACGAAAATTCATCAATCCACTTTTGTGCACCAAATGCCTTTGCAACCCCAGTTACTACCTTGCAAAAGTAGTGGTGACATCATCACACAGCTGTGCAGGGAGAAGAACCATGGGAAAGACCCAGAAGATCCACCCACTACAGGCAGAAAATTATAGGAGGGGGCAGAGACAAGACCAGTCACTATGCACGAGAAAAGAGAGCAGAAAAGACCAGTCTCTATTACTATAAATGGGAAAAAGTGAGCGGTTTCCCAGTAAGCCGCTGTACACTCAAGGCAACCAACAGAAATCCTTATTCGAATGAGAGATAAAATAGTGCAGCGCTAATAAAGGTAATTAAAAAGTCTAGATAAACGACAAATATTAACAACTGGACAATAGGATAAGAAACAGGTACATATAGATATGTTATGCCAAAATGGTGCAAATGATCACGTGAGATAGCTAATAAATATTCAGTGATATAACTTAGTATAAAATATAGATCTGTAAATATCCACAGAGGTAACTATAATAATGGAGAAAGAGTCCCACAACTTCAAACCGGTGCTTGTGTCTTGTATTAATATGAGAAATGCGCACTCACCGGACGTGCACTATTATTGTGCATTGTATAATATATCCTGGTGTCAATAAGTAGTCATCTGGGCCAAAAAGTGGAACAGGCTCCCTCTTAGGATGGTAAGGGTCCAGGGACTTTAGTGCTGATACTCCACGGATTTCCAGAGTTCCCCTTTAGGGATGGATGGGTGCAGCTCTCACAGGATTAAACAGGAGGCTCCCTCTCTGGATACACAGGGTACTGGGCGTCTAGAGGAAATGATACTCCCCCCATGGGGGCAGAAACAGAAGAATGCCCGTAGTGTAGTAGGATTAGGAAACAATTTATTGATTCAGTAAAAAGGATGCATCCAGGGAAGTAAAACATATTAAAATTGAGCAATTAGTCCTTTTCCTCAATTTTAATACGTTTTACTTCCCTGGATGCATCCTATTTATTTTACTGAATCAATAAATTGTTTCCTAATCCTACTACACTACGGGCATTCTTCTGTTTCTGCCCCCATGCGGGGAGTATCATTTCCTCTAGATGCCCAGTACCCTGTGTATCCAGAGAGGGAGCCTCCTGTTTAATCCTGTGAGAGCTGCACCCATCCATCCCTAAAGGGGAACTCTGGAAATCCATGGAGTATCAGCATTAAGTCCCTGGACCCTTACCATCCTAAGAGGGAGCCTGTTCCACGTTTTGGCCCATATGACTACTTATTGACACCAGGATATATTATACAATGCACAATAATAGTGCACGTCCGGTGAGTGCGCATTTCTCTTATTAATTCAAGACACAAGCACCGGTTTGAAGTTGTGGGACTCTTTCTCTCCATTATTATAGTTGCCTCTGCGGATATTTACAGATCTATATTTTATACTAAATTATATCACTGAATATTTATTAGCTATCTCACATGTGATCATTTGCACCATTTTGGCATAACATATCTATATGTACCTGTTTCTTATCCTATTGTCCAGTTGTTAATATTTATTGTTTATCTAGACTTTTTAATTACTTTTATTAGCGCTGCACTATTTTATCTCTCAGTCTCTATTACTGCTGCTGCACAAATGAAAAGCTTCATGGATTACTGGAAGAAATACACAAAACACACCAAGATTTAATCAAGAATACACATGCCAAAAGTTCAGGCGCACATGGCTCTATTGGAAGATCTTCATGTGCACTCGGGAGTATGAGACACTGCTTATTGGTGTTGAGTAATACCAGTACGCCTATTTCTGAATCTTCACAGCTGGGGTTCGGGTGCTGAGTTTGTGGGATTCCCCCCCCTTTTCCTCCCCTCCACCCCCATACTCTTTCTCTCCTGCACCTTTGCCTCTTTTCTCCTTTGTTCAGTTTCTGTGTATCCTCTACTTTACCCTAGAGTTGGGTGGGAGTCTGATCAGCAACTAGTCTACTCATGCTGACCATCAAGAAAAGACGGATATGCGTACCTCTTGTATTTAGACACTATTTTCTTATTCCTGAGTTCAGCTTTAATTGAATTACTTGGAATGCAAAATACAGGCATTTTGTATAATGTCCTGCAATGCATAGGTAGGAACAGGCCCTTCTGAAAGCAATATCCATTGTGAAGGAACCCTTGCTATTTTCTGATGCTGACCAAACCCCCATTGGTCCTCAGATGATCACAAGTCAAAGGTATTCCACTTTATTTACAAAATGAGAAAGGTCTGTTAGGTCTCCTTCACACGGCCGTTATCCGGTATTCACTGAGAATAGAAGAATTCACTGTGTATGCGACTAAACGGCTATGTGCGGGAGACCTTAACAGGCAGTCAACTAGCATCTCTTCAGTGCTTTATGAGAGACAGTAAAGTTACAAAAAAGTTTTATGACCAAGTAAAATGATAGTAACTTATCGATAATCTCATTTTTGCACGACTTCTTAAGAAGATGTACATGCAGCCATGGAATGCAATGCTTTTTATGTACATTAATGTGTTTGCAATGAATAGCGATTTTTATATGTTTATGGAAGGTTGTGATTTCAAAGCTTTGCCTTAATGTCAAATATGTTCAATGCAGCTCATGCAGGAGTGAACCAGAAGCTCCATCTATCCAGCATGTAAAACAGACTATAAATAATCACTATTATTCTGGATTGTATTTTTAATGCAGCATGTCTACAAATATACAAAAATGAGGAATCATGTGATATGCAGATACCAAAACTATCAACCTTTCATTATAACTAATAGCATTTCACAGTAGAACTCCAGTCAAACAGCTAAAACACAGTTACAATTATATGAACTTTTAATTTGCTATATTTGCAGTTTTATTTTCAGCCACTCTTGTGGTTTTCACTCAGCGTCAGATTATATATTTAGAGAGTGACCCGTAGCTCTAAACTTCTGCTTTTATTTCACAGTTTCCAGCCTGCTATCTAAACCCAAAATCAATATTATAATGTATTGCCGTCCTTAGATGCGATCCTATATTGCGGCATTACTTAGATGTGGTGGCTGCATACGTTTCCATTTTCAGGCTAAGAACACTTTTAGCAAGCACAGAGAAAATCTGTTGATCTTGCAGGAAATGCAGTGTCTTTGTCACTTACTGTGAGCTAAACTGAAAGCACAAACAATCCCACCACCCCTTATGTAAATGGAAATGAGAAGAGGAAGACATATTTGAAGTCCAGTCTGGATGACAGCTAAGACTCCCGCAATAGTTAGTTCACATACGTGCGGGACGGTTTTGACAGAATGATTTCAGCCCCCTCCGGTGCGACTTTGTTCAGCGGTTCAGGTGCGATTCAGGTGTGAATTGTCAAAGTGTATGACATTGAAAATCGAAACTTGAACAGCGCTCAAAATCGTACCAGACCCTTTTTGAAAACATGCTTGCAAGCACTTGGTGAAACAAAAGGAAACAAAAACAAATGCATCCACCACATTTAAATATTGGTAAGCTGCAATATAATAAATGTTTCTTTTTGGGTTTATATTGGCTGTAACTTCACTGGTTTTCCTTGCACTCTGTCTCACTTATAAACTTACTTAGGAGATTCCCTCTCTGCAGCTTGTTGGGGTGACAGCACAGTATGCAGTAGGCTCCGTCAAGGGGGGCGCGTACAGGGGTGGGCAGAGGGCTGCTGTCTCTTACCTGGCTCCCGATGATCCATCCAGGAAGCGCTGCTCCTTCCGTCACTCCGGCCACTCCCTCACTCCTGCCGCTCAGCTCCGCCTCCTCACCGGTGATTGGCCGCCAGAACTGTAGCTCAGGAAAGGTACACAGGCGTCCAATCACGGGCGAGGAGGCGGAGCCGAGCGGACCCGCGAAAATCGAGTGAGGGAAAAGCCGGTAAGTGTGCAGTGCAGAGGTGCTGCTGCAACCACATATGCTGGCTGCAGCAGCACCATACTGCAACAGGGGTCAGCAAGTGTCATTGGTGTCAGTGGGAGGAATAGTGCCGCATCATTGGTGTCACTGATACTAATGATGGGGCATTATTCCTCCCACTGACACCAACGATGGGGTACTATTCCTCCCACTGACACCAATGATGGGGCACTATTCCTCCCACTGATACTAATGATGGGGCATTATTCCTCCCACTGACACCAACGACGGGGCACTATTCCTCCCAGTGATACCAATGATGGGGCACTATTCCTCCCACTGACACCAACGATGGGGCACTATTCCTCCCACTGACACCAATGATGGGGCACTATTCCTCCCACTGACACCAATGATGGGGCACTATTCCTCCCACTGATACTAATGATGGGGCACTATTCCTCCCACTGACACCAATGATGGGGCATTATTCCTCCCACTGACACCAATGATGGGGCACTATTCCTCCCACTGACACCAATGATGGGGCATTATTCCTCCCACTGACACCAATGATGGGGCACTATTCCTCCCACTGATACCAATGATGGGGCACTATTCCTCCCACTGACACCAATGATGGGGCACTATTCCTCCCACTGACACCAATTTTTTACATTGACTAGTAGGTGCCTCATTTACCACCCTCGGCTTATACTCGAGTCAATAGTTTTTCCCAGTTTTTTTGTGGTAAAATTAGGTACCTCGGCTTATATTCGGGTCGGCTTATACTCGAGTATATACGGTAATTAGAAAAGATAGTTTTAAAATACACTTAATGATTTTTTTATTGAATCAGTAACTTGAAAAGCATGATTGTTTTTTATATTTGCCTGGAGTTCCACTTACTGTTAGCATTCATATACAGTATAATGGCTAAATTGTCACCAGTACCCATCTCCCAATCTTGTACAATCAAGTCTTCCAAGTGATGCACACACATTTTTACAGAAAATTCACTTTTCGCCTTTCACGGGAATAGTAATTGGGCCAGTTGTTGGGCATTTTTAATACCCTGTATGGCAAAACTGCAAATCTTTATTTCCTCTTTCTACTTCTATACAAACATTTTATTGATGACATTGCCATTATCATAATATATCATCTGTACAGTTGCAAGAAAAAGTATGTGAACCCCTTGGGATTACGTGGAGTTTTGCATGAATTGGGCATAAAATGTGCTCTGAATGTCATCTAAGTCACAACAATAGAAGAACACAGTCTGCTGAACATAATACTACACAAACATTAGATGTTGCCATGGTTTAATTGCACATAACATGTAATATTCACAGTGCAGGGAGGAAAAAGTATGTGAACCTTTGGACTTAATAACCGGTTGACCCTCCTTTGGCAGCAATAACCTCAACCAAACATTTCCTGTAGTTGCAGATCAGACCTGCACAACGATCTGGAGTCGTTTTGGACCACTCCTCTTCACAAAACTGTTTCAGTGTAGCAATATTCTTGGGATGTCTGGTGTGAATCGCTCTCTTAAGGTCATGCCACAGCATTTCAATCGGGTTGAGGTCAGGACTCTGACTGGGCCACTCCAGAAGGCGTATTCTGTGCTGTTGCAGCCATTGTTTTGTTGAATTACTTGTATGCTTTGGGTCATTGTCCTGTTGCATCACCCATCCTCTGCGGAGCTTCAGTTGGCGGACAGATGGTCGTACGTTTTCCTGCAAAATATCTTGATAAACTCTGGAATTCATTTTCCCATCAATGACAACAATCCGTCCAGGCCCTGAGGCAGCAAAGCAGCCCAAACCATGATGCTCCCTCCGCCATGTTTTACAGTGGGGATGAGGTTTTGATGTTGGTGTGCTGTGCCTTTTTTTCTCCACACATAGTGTTGTGTGTTCTTCCCAAACAACTCAATCTTGGTTTCATCTGTCCACAGTATATTTTGCCAGTAGTGCTGTGGAACATCCAGGTGCTCGTTTGCAAACTTCAAACATGCTGTAATATTCTTTTTGGACAGCAATGGCTTCCTCCGTGGTGTCCTCCCATGTACTCCATTCTTGTTTAATGTTTTCCTTATTGTAGATGTGTCAACAAAAATGTTAGCATGTGCCAGAGATTTCTGTAGGTCTTTAGCTGACACTCTGGGATTCTTCTTTACCTCATGCAGCATTCTGCGCTGTGCTCTTGCAGTCATTTTTACAGGATGACCACGCCTAGGGAGAGTAGCAACAGTGCTAAACTTTCTCCATTTGTAAACAGTCTGTCTTACCGTGGACACATGAACATCAAGGCTTTTGGAGATACTTTTGTAACCCTTTCCAGCTTCATGCAAGTCAACAATTCTCGATCGTAGGTCTTCTGAGAGCTCTTTTCTGTGAGGCATGGTTCACATCAGACAGTGCTTCTTGAAACCAGTAAACCCAAAACAGGTGTGTGTTTTTTAAGGGCAGGACAGCTGTCAGCAACACATCCAATATCATCACACTGATTGGAGTCAAGGTTGGCTCACAACTGGCTCCAATTAGCTCTGGGAGAAGTCATTAAGCTAGGGCCTCACATACTTTTTCCTCCCTGCACTGTGAATGTTTACATGTTATGTGCAATTAAACCATGGCAACATCTATTGTTTGTGTAGTATTATGTTTAGCAGACTGTGTTCTTCTATTGTTGTGACTTAGATGATGTTCAGAGCACATTTTATGCCCAATTCATGCAAAACTCCACGTAATCCCAAGGGGTTCACATACTTTTTCTTGCAACTGTATGCTGTACAATACCATTATTTCCCATAAATAATATTATTGTACAACCTGCAAGTCCCAGATACATATAAGCAACAGAGCATAACTAAAGGTTACAGCATAACTAAGACAAACTTTTTTGTTTAGATTTGGATAGTAGATTTGAGTAGTGAAAGGTTAAAACCTTTGTTTTTATTGCTGTCTGTGTCCCTGTTAGTGAAATTCATTTGTAATGATGACCATTGTCACCAGGTATGAAACTGAGAGTAAATCCAAATTTCTGAGATGCCACCAGAGCAAGAGTACAGGGGTAATCTTTCAAAGAGAACACTTGTTCCTGTGACATTAAGAATGGATTGCCCTCGGATTGGAAACATATCATCTCATTTTCTGTTGAGTCTACATGACAGGAAGTGAAGCAAAATTTCCCTAATGAGACACAGATGACAAAAAAGAAAAAAACAGAACCCTCCCTTAATCTATCCAAAATGCAGAAAAGTTTTGGCTTTATATACACTCACTGGTCACTTTATTAGGTACACCTGTTCAGTTGCTTGGTAACACAAATTACTAATCAGCCAATCAAGTGGCAGCAACTCAATGCATTTAGACATGTAGACATGATGAAGATGACTTGCATCAGAATAGGGAAGAAAGGGGATTTATGTGACTTTGAACGTGTCGTGGTTGTTGGTACCAGATGGGCTGGTCTGAGTATTTCAAAAACTGCTGATCTACTGGTATTTTCACACACAACCATCTCTGGGGTTTACAGAAAATTGTCAGAGAAAGAGAAAATATCCAGTGAGCGGCAGTTGTGTGGACGAAAATGCCTTGTTGATGTCAGAGGAGAATGGGCATTCCATTTCAGCTGAAATATTCAGATGGTGGGGTCAGAATTTGACGTAAACAACATGAAAGCATGGATCCATCCTGCCTTGTATCAACAGTTCAGGCTGGTGGGGGTGGTGTAATGGTATGGGGGGATATTTTCTTGGCACTAGCAAGGCGTACCTAATAAAGTGGCTAGTGAATGTATATGTTAATGTGAGCCATACACTTGGGGTTCAGGCACGCTGTTGTGCAGTAAAACAGTTCAATGTATTGCACATAGTATGGTGCATTGTAGCATCATTCATTGTGCACATCTTGGCACATCTTGGCACCACAGCACAACACACTTGCATTGTAGTGCACCGCTGCAAACAAAATAATGGTCTGCCGTAATGCAGCACATCTTATTGCATGTTATCGCAACACACAGGGTATGATTTACTAAAGTCCAACTCCAATAAAACGAAAACTCTTCCCTTGTACTGGGGCTGTGCCCACACTGCAAGGACAAACTGCTTGTTTCTGTCTATGGATGGTAAAAGAATTTTACTTGCCTGAGCCTTTGCTCTCCTGGCAGATGGCACCCACCATACTCCAGAGTGGACTGCTTCTCAACGTCCTCACTTCCAATGCAGGGCCATGGACCCAGCATCAGTCTTGATGACATCAGAGGACCTTAGACCACTGGAGTGCAGGTAGGAAAAGACTGCAGGAACCAGTCTTAAGGTAAATTAAAAATGTTTTTCCAAATCCCCTAGACATAAACAAGCAGTTAACCTCGGCACAGCCCCACTTCAAGGGAGGATTTTTAGTTTTCCTGGAGTTCACTAGGCTGTTCCCTTAACAAAGTACATTTTTACTTTGCAGGGGAATATTTCCCTGCACATGACTGGATCATTTTTTGAAACGTTAATCTGCCCACATTCACTAAGCTAAGTGAAAGTTCTCTTTTGTTAAGTAAACAGCTGAAACCCCTTTGGTGAATAACTCCATAGAGTGAATGAGACCTCAAAGATACAGTAATTTGATGTAATGATCATTTAGTTAAAATATTGTATTTTTCAGAAGTCTATTACAATAATAAACTGCATCGAGTGTTTATATGTTTTTTGTTTTGTTTAAAATATATATCAGGACTGTTTTCATTAAGCTTAGCTATCATTTTTACTATGTTAGTTTGACCATGAAACAATCATTAGTAAGGGCTTTTGTAAAGTGGCTGTTTCATGGTGAACAAGACCTTAGAACCAGGAGGAAGTACTTACCTGGTTGTCAGCAGGTAGTCGTGGCATTGAAGCAGCTCTGCCATGCCCTTCTATCACAAGATATTGCTCACTGTCTGAGTAACCATCTCGACCCATCTCTGTCATCTCCACCAGCTGTGAACAAACACAGTTATTTTTATAAAACAAGATTTAAAAAAAAAAAATAGGGCCAGGACGTGGGGGGGAATCAGGTGCCCTGGGTGCAGTGTTGTCATGTAAGGAGGGGGGCACTGCAAGTGCTGCCCCCCCCCCCCCAAGCTTGCCTGCCCCTTCTGCAGCGCTGCACCAGCTACCCTTTACCCTGCCACCCACAGCCTGCAGTCCTTGCTGGCAGAGAACAGGAATTTATATGAAGACACTTGTGCCTGCACAACATGTGACCATGCATACCCACCCACAACTGCCCGCATCTTTAGAAGGACAACAGTGTGTTTGTTGATGGGGGCTGCATTTTGGTAAATGTGAGGGGGAGGGGGGCTGCATTGATTGCATCTGTGAGGAGGAGTGGCTACAATGTTTGAGGAAGGGCTACACCAGCAATGGGCAAACTACGGCCCGCGGGCCGTATACGGCCCGGCGGACCTTTTAATCCGGCCCGCGGAGCGTGATACATTGGCTGTCAGGATGTGTGTAGGCGGGGCAGCGTGACGAACGTGAGGGGAGCTAGGCTCCTCTCACAGTCCGCCCTGAAGACCGGAACGGCGCGGGAACACGGCGAGAGGAACGCGCGGAGCAAAGGTAAGTGAATTGACACAGGGGGGACTTGGCTTACTACTTGGGGGGGAATAGTACTATAGGGGATGAATTAATATGGGGAATGAATTACTATAGGGGGGATGAATTACTATAGGGGGGATGAATTACTATATGGGGGATGAATTACTATAGGGGTGATGAATTACTATATGGGGGATGAATTACTATAGGGGATGAATTACTATATGGGGGATGAATTACTATATGGGGGATGAATTACTATGGGGGGTGAATTACTATATGGGGGGTGAATTACTATATGGGGGATGAATTACTATGGGGGATGAATTAATATATGGGGGATTAATTACTATGCTTACTATGGGGGAATATTACTATACTTACTATGGATGACACATACACATCATTCATCTACTCTTGGTCCGGCCCCCGGGTCCAATATATGAACCCATTGCGGCCCTCAAGTCAAAAAGTTTGCCCACCCCTGGGCTACACTGTATATATGTGTGAGGGGGATGCAGAATCACCAACATTTTTTCTTTATTATTTTTTTTATTATTATTATTATGATATTCTGTATTTATTTAGCACTGAAATATTACAAAGCATTAGACCTTGCCCTTTAGAAACCTGGGCACTTTCATATAGTCTCACACACTCTAGGGAAATTTTATTTAGAAGACAATCATATTTTGTACTGATGGAGGAAACCAAAGCATCGGGTGTAAAACCAAGCAAAGAGGGTCACAGATCTGGAACATGCTTGATAAAAATGAGTGTCTTAGGGGCTTATAACTCCTTATAGCTATACATGTTCTAGATTGGTGACACAGAACGCATTAGAACCATTGCATCAGTATGTCAATCAGGTACAAACATAAGCATTTTTGGAAGTAATGGCCAACAATGCTGCCCTCCCTGCTTTTCCCTTGACAGGTTTAAAGCGGAGTTCCAGTCTCCTAGCCAACATTGTATTAATAGCATTGCAGGGATCATTGTAATTCCTCATAAGCAGAAGGGATAATGTTGCCCATGTACACATTGTAACTGCTTACAAACTGCTTATTTTTCTTTTGTCCCCCTCAATTCTGGCTGGGGCCATGCAGGATTTGGGCAGCTGAAGCCGGCCTGGCTTCATTTCCTGGATTTCGTGCAGCTGGCTACCCAGCATGCACCCTGGGATCTCGCGCATGAGCAGTAATGACACTGCAAGGCGCACTTTGTGTACCCGCATTACATGCACAAAAACTCCTGGGATCGATGACGTAGATATTCCAAGATTCAACGGGCAAGGCTGATGACACAATTGCCTAGGCGGCCCCAACCTGAAGTTGCGCTGAACATTACTAAAGAAGGTACTTTCTGCAGGAAATTTCGATATTTCAGTATCCATATCTTGATTCACTAGCGGTGTACATTATAATGTGGGTAATTCCTAAAAATTACTGGAAATTTGCTTTAAGTTCAGTAGTAAAAAATGAGATCTTGCGAGAAATCCTGTTCAGAAATTACAAGAATTTATTATTTTCTCTCTTACAGTTGTGACCAAAATTATTCAACCCCCAATGCTGTAAAGGGGTTTAGGGACTATAGTGTACATTTGGAATTGTATTCAGAATCAAATCCTACAAGGACGTTGTAACTACCCAAATGCAACTAAAATGACATCAATTGTTTATGTAATACAGTAGTAAATGGTTCTTATGTGGTTTCTTCATTGCCACAATTATTCAACCCCTTAAAGACTACCACTCTGAAGAACAGAGGTTCATACAGGTGCTTTCCATCAGGTATTGAAAACACCTGTGGATGTCACCGAGCAGCAATCAAGCATAATAAGCACCAATTAGGCAGCTTTAAAATGACTGTGATACTCAGCTCCTTCTAGACATTTACTGGTGTGGTTACAAACATGGTGAAGGCAAGAGAATGGTCCAGGAAGACAAGAGAAGAGGTGATTTCTCTTCACAGGAAGGGCAATGGCTATAAGAAGATTGCAAAGATGTTAAACATACCAAGAGACACCTTAGGAAGCATCATTCGCAAATTCAAGGCAAAGGGCACTGTTGAAACGCTACCTGGTCGTGGCAGAAAGAAGATGCTGACTTCGACTGCTGTGCGCTACCTGAAGCGTAGAGTGGAGAGAAGTCCCCGTGTGACTGCTGAGGAACTGAGAAAAGATTTGTCAGATGTGGGTACAGAAGTTTCAGCCCAGACAATAAGACGCACACTGCGTAATGAAGGCCTCCGTGCCAGAACTCCCAGGCGTACCCCCTTGCTGTCTCCAAAGAATAAGAAGAGTCGACTGCAGTATGCCAAAAGCCATGTGGACAAACCACAAAAGTTGTGGGATAGTGTTCTGTGGACTGATGAAACAAAATTAGAACTGTTTGGGCCCATGGATCAACGCTATGTTTGGAGGAGGAAGAACAAGGCCTATGATGAAAAGAACACCTTGCCTACTGTGAAGCATGGTGGAGGGTCAATCATGCTTTGGGGCTGTTTTGCTTCTGCAGGTACAGGGAAGCTTCAGCGTGTGCAAGGTACCATGAATTCTCTTCAGTACCAGGAGATATTGGATGGAAACGTGATGCAGTCCGTCACACACCTGAGGCTTGGGAGACGTTGGACCTTTCAACAGGACAATGATCCCAAGCATACCTCCAAGTCCACTAGAGCATGGTTGCAGAGGAAAGGCTGGAACATTTTGGAGTGGCCATCGCAGTCACCAGACTTAAATCCGATTGAGAACCTCTGGTGGGACTTAAAGAAAGCAGTTGCAGTGCGCAAGCCTAAGAATGTGACTGAACTGGAGGCCTTTGCCCATGAAGAATGGGCGAAGATACCCGTAGATCGCTGCAAGACACTTGTGTCAAGCTATGCTTCACGTTTAAAAGCTGTTATAACTGTAAAAGGATGCTGTACTAAGTACTAAGATTGAATGTCACTTGGGGGTTGAATAAAACTGATAATGCTGTGAGCACAGAAAAGACATTTGTGGTTATTTCATTATAACTGTTATGTTATATTTGTCTGACCTACAAGTGCCTCTTTAATGTAAATGTAAGCAAGATGACTGAATGATCAAAAGCAATGTCAAACTGGCCAAAACACTCAATTTCAGTGGGGGTTGAATAATTTTGGTCACAACTGTATATCAAAAGCTGTAACCCAAAAACAAAAGTGTATTATACTAATTCTTAGATGTGATGGCTGGGTTTACAAACACTTTCAGCTCTCCATGTATAGGGTAGACCAGTCTTTTTTCCAGTCAGATCAGGTGATATGTATGTGGTGGCAGACTAAAGCAAAGGTTGCAAATCGGCCTATTTTTCATCCGAACAAATAATCTGACAATTTTCGCACTGTTAGTGGGTTAATTGGTCGGCCGATTTTTGTTTTTTTTGCACAATTTTTTATCGGTCATGTTGGAAAATTTGTGTCCGATTTTGACGATCGGACGATTTTCCAGCAATGATGGGCAAATCGGCCGATCGTTTTACCGATAAAAAATCTGCGCATGAGCCATGACCTGCAATGTTGCCAGCATTCTTTTTACTGTAAAGGCACACACACACATGTATATGTATATATATATATATATATAGTTTCTGAAAGTCCAAAATTAAATTGTATTCCTAGAAAAGGTAATGAGGTTCTATAAAGGTTCTTTAAAATTTTCTATTTTCCAAGTAAAGATAGGTTTATAGGAGTAGAAAAAAAAACTGTTGTTTCAGGAAGAAGAAGGAGAAGGAGAAAAAGTCTTGCGGTTGTATTTGTATTTGTATCCAAATAAAAACAATGTATTTGTATTGCTGTCACATTGTATGGTGTGTTCCCGTCTCTGTCAAAATGGTTTCTTGTCCCATTCTTTCGTGAGCATTAGTGGCAGCATTGGCACCGACCGATTTTTCGTTTATCAGCCAACAATTCGGCCGATAAACGGCCCGTCTATGGCCTGCATAACACCTTCCAATCAACCAGATTTGTAGAGAACCTTTCCTGACAAATATTGTTTACTCAAAAGACAGCACAGGTAGTCCCCTCCACCCCCCCTCCCCATCCATATAAATAGATCTTATTTATGGAGCACTCCGCGGGGCACAAGAAATTTCTGGCCTGAGGGCAGTTTAATCGTCCTTGCAAGTTTGAGTTCTCTGTAAAGTATAAGGCAACTTTACCTGGGAATCTGGCCAGCTGTTGGTATTTTCTTGTTCTCTGGCCCTTTCTGGACTCCATGTTCCTGTCTTTTGGAACATCTGCTGTGCTCTTTGTGTCATCCAAGACTGACTCTCCTTCATTCCACCCTCAGGGATATTCCTGGAACACCATGAAAATATAGGCTACATTATTCGTCAAAAGAAAATACATAACTTCGATGTAGGGATGCTTTTTATTGGTTTGTACAGACAGTTCTTTCAGACCAATGTCACATATTGGAGACAATTCTTCTTATACAGTTTATAATAATAAGCAACAAGGATAAGCTAGAGATAACACTCACATGTCTCCTCCTGGCTCCCTCTGAGAAGACATTAGAGGGTTTAGTCCCATTGGTCCATCTTGTGTGGGTGATGGAGGTTCCATCCTTTGAAACATGAGTGGAGTTCGGTTCTGGAAAAGATAGAATTTGACTGACATCACTGTTTTCATGAATCTAGAACTGGGAGTGATTGTGCACTAGCCCTGGAGCACCAAGTACTGTGGTAAACACAGAGCTAGATGCACTGGCGTCACCTGATTGTCAGTGATTAACATCATCATTTTTATTTCACATAATAGACCACATTAAATTATTAGTTAAATGCCAGTATGAACTGCCCCTGTGACTCATTTCATTTCATTTCCAGTTGTTATTTTGCAGTTCTGTTCCTTTGCACATTCTGATAAACGTGGCAGTGCTACTACTGCTAGGTGTTTGCACCATTATGTTTGGATTAAAGTGTCACTAAACCCAACAGAGAAATAAAAATCAAATTTAATACCATCATCTATTGTCACTTTTGTATCTTCTAATAGCATCTTAAAGCACATCCCAAAATCTGGATTTGAAATCTGTCACTCTCCTTCTTCAGTTATGAGGGTGGCTATGTTTTGGTCTACATGGTCTTACTGTATGTGGAAACATAGCCACCCTTCTATGCTCACTCCAAGATTGACTACAATATGACTTGCCACTGCAGCCGGCGCCCGAACATTCTAGCACAGGAAACCTCCGCTTTATATAATCCAATTCTTAGAATGGGGATGCATGCAAAGTACAATAGGCAGGCACATTGGTTCATGGGATTTGTAGTTTGTAGGAGCAGTAAAGCAAGCACACAGGTGCCGCAAACATCTAGTGCATTATCCAAGGTTTTCATCCTTTTTGGTGCTTTTGTAGGAGCAATGCACGTGACAGCAATATACTGTATGTGCACTGCTTGTAAACAAAGTGAAATGAAGAAAGCCTCTATTGGCAGCATATGGCGAGAGGAAGGGAGATAATGACACTTTCAAGTGTAAACTTGTGTGCAGATACAAATATACTGGGAATGTGTAGGGCATTATGCTGGCTTAGAAAGGTATTATTGAATGGAAGGTTTAGTAACACTTTATTGAAGGTGCAGAGAGTTTACAGGATGGTTGGCAAGCATGATCCAACTTTTCTCAGGAATAGGTCTTGGCTGCTAGGTTCATAAACATTTTATCAGCTAGAAATATAGGGGAAGAGGAGAGGCAGCTGGCAGACATTTGCCACTTATCCCAGGAAGGAACAAAACAGGTTTTCTAACCTATCTAAATGCCTTAGCCATAGACCTGAGATTGTGCTGGACTAGATGACTGCTCATGAATAGCTTTAGAACTTGTTATGTATGTTAACCGCTAGCTGGGTATACACTAGTAGAATTTCGACTGACCTTTTTCATTGTGAGTATATTGTAAGAACATTTATTTGTTTGTTTTTCTAATCATTATTAGGGTCAATTTGACATTCATTTTTGATTGCAGTGACAAGAAAATTAAATGAAGCAGAATGGCAATTTATTCGTGAGTGTACGAATTTCTAACAGTATACAGTGGTGAAAATAATTATTTGATCCCCTGCAGATTTTGTAAGTTTGCCCACTTACAAAGAAATTAAGGGTCTAAAATTTTTATCATATGTGTATTTAAATGATAGAGACAGAATATCAACCAAAAATCCAGATAAAACACATGAGACAAATGTTATAAATTGAGTTGCAGTTCAGTGAGTAAAATAAGTATTTGATCCCCTACCAACCAACAGTAATTCTGGCTCCCACAGACTGGCTATGTGCTCATGTGGTACTACACAGGTCAGTCCTGTAAATTTTGGAAGGTGCTCCTAATGACAACTCATTATGTGTATAAAAATCCCTGTCCACAGAATCTCTTTTTTCCATTCAAACCTCACCATCATGGGCAAGACCAAAGAGCTGTCAAAGGATGTCAGGGACAAGATTGTAGACCTGCACAAGGCTGGAATGGGCTACAAGACCATTAGAAAGAAGCTTGGTGAGAAGGAGACAACTGTTGGAGTGATTATTTGCAAATGAAAGAAATACAAAATAACCATTGATCGCCCTCGGTCTGGAGCTCCGTGCAAGATTTCGCCTCATGGAGTAAGGATGATCATGAGAAAAGTGTAGGGATCAGCCCAGAACTGCAGGGGAGGAGCTTTTGAATGATCTCAAGGCAGTTGGGACCACAGTCACCAAACAAACCACTGGTAACACAATATGCCGCCATGGATTGAAATCCTGCAGTGACCGTAAGGTACCCCTCCTCAAGAAGGCACATGTACAGGTCCATCTGAAGTTTGCCAATAAACATCTAAATGACTCAGAGAAAGTTTGGGAGAAAGTTCTGTGGTTAGATGAGACCAAAAGTGTGCATTAACTCGACTCGACATGTTTGAAGGAAGAAAAATGCTGACTATGACCCTAAGAACAGCATCCCTACAGTCAAGTACAGAGGTGGAAACATTATGCTTTGGGGCTGTTTCTCTGCTAAAGGTAGAGGCCGACTTTGCTGCATTGAGGGGCCAATGGACGGGGCCATGTATTGTAAAATCTTGGATGGGGACCTTCTTCCCTCAGCCAGAGCACTGCAGATGGGTCGTGGACAGGCCTTCCAGAATGACAATGACCCAAAACATACTGCCAAGGCAACAAAGAAGTGGCTCAAGAAGAAGCACATTAAGGTCATGGCCTAGCCAGTCTCCAGACCTTAATCCTATAGAAAATTTATGGAGGGAGCTGAAACTGAGTTGCCGAGCAACAGTCAAGAAACCTTAAGGATTTAGAGAAGATCTCTAAAGAAGAGTGGACCAAAATCCCTCCTGAGATGTGTGCAAACCTGGTAACCAACTTCAAGAAACGGTTTACCTCTGTGCTTGCCAACAAGGGTTTCTCCACCAAGTACTAAGTCATGTTTTGCTTGGGGATCAAATACTTATTTTACTCACTGACCTGCAACTCAATTTATAACATTTGTATCATGGGGTTTTTCTGGATTTTTGGTTGATATTCTGTCTCTATCATTTAAAATACACCTATGATAAAAATTATAGACCCTTCATTTCCTTGTAAGTGGGCAAATTTACAAAATCTGCACGGGATTAAATAGTTATTTTCTCCACTGTGTGTGGTTTTTGTTCAGTAAAGTCCATTCCATTCAAACAAAATCTTCAACAACTTCCGAATGACACTCCAAAGTTCTGAGAATTTTCATACAAATTTTCATTAAAATTTCTAGTAGTATATACCTAGCTTAAGACTCTAGTGAGGCTTAGGCATAAGGGTTGAAAGGGAAATATAGTTTTTTGTTCTGTTTATAAAGCTATTATAGAAAGCCTCTCCAATAAGTCTGGTGAAAATCTACAAAAATCAATTTGGAGACAGATTTAGGCCTGGTTCGTCCTAGCGCAAATTCAGATGTGAATTGAAAATCACATTATTCTCCATGGTGCCCGTTCACATCAAAAACAGCACAGTGGTTTTTTTTTTTTTTGGGAAAAGGGTTCTGTGCTACTTTGGTGTGGTTGCAGTGCTATTGGCCCCATAGACTTCAATGTCCATGCATTTTTGATGTGTTTTTGATGCTGTTTTTGCAGGTTGTTGGGGATCTGACACTCGCTGACTTCCTAACAACCAATGAGATGAGTTATCGGTTGTTAGGAAGCCAGCATACTCTGGTGTCCTCACAACCAATGACTCATCCCTGCATCAGCCAGAGATTCCTTGGATGACAGCAGCATGTACACAAAGGAGGCTGTCAGTGAAAATTAAAAAAAAAAAAATAATAGGGGTCCCCTCACAACCTACCCTTCAAACATGGTATGGATTATAAGGAAGCTGACACCAAAAGAACAAACAAATGGCTTGGGTCCCCTCCCCCAATTTAAACTTGACCCTTATTTGAGCATACCCTTACTCATTCACATGGGGGGAAGCTGGGATCTGGGCCTCTTATAGTTAAAGGAGGCTTCCAGATTCTGATAAGGCCCCCACTGGCAGACCCCCACAACCACTGGGCCAGGGTTGTGGGGAAGAGGCTCTTGTCCTTATCAACATGGGGACAAGGCGCAGATGAGATTGCTTTGTAAACATGTCTCTGGTAAGATATTTATGATTGAGTTACCTGTTCCTCCTGCAATGCCTGTAGCCGTTTTGCTTTGCTTTGTCTGTAATACTCCATAATCATCATGGCAGCGTAAATCTTCCCAACGGTTAGGTCAGTAGCTGACAAAACAGAATGAATAACACACTGACAGGAAGAAGTACAATTGACCAAAGCATGCATAGATGATCATTCTTGAACTTGAAAATGATTACAGTGTGCCTGACTACAAAAATGGGCATCCATATTGTACATTTGTGCCTTAGACGAAACCTGTCAAGGGGGAAATGTGTAGACTGCTACAGCTTACGTCTCCTTCTATAAATGTTTGGCTTCAAGTCATGCTTATGCTTTGCTTTAATACTTTCTGAATCTCTGGGGTTGATCTTATAGGCAAAATATAGGCAAATATGCTATGCACTTTGTAAGGGAACTTTCCCTTTGCAAGGGAATGATGTGAAATTTCACTTTGCAAAAAATACCCAATCAAGTGCAAATAAATGGGGAAAAAAACAGGATAATTGTTTTCATAGTAGGCGTATTTTAGCTAAATGCTTTGTTTCCACTGGTATAAAATACATTCACAGAATTCTTGAGTATCTTTAAGAGAATTCCATCTGATTCAGCAGGCAAACCCACATTTATTGATCATTTCAGAAGGTAAGTATGGCTACTTCTTTTTATAGCATTGGAGGATTATTAAACTCATCAATTCTGGGAACGGCTTTATCGCTTTCCTTACATTTATGTGGTGTCACCAGCAAATCGAGTGTTTTCTGGGACAAATTGGGCCAAATGGCCATCATTTCTTTTCTGAGCTCATTGTCCATCTGCTGCTTGTCAGCACCACCTGAAAAACACACAGATAAAATGATATTACTTACATATAATTTCACTGTTTAGTAAGTTGAAATTACTACTGTAAAAGAAATGCAATGTAAGTTAAATTTTCTGACATGAATCTAATTCCGTTCCTTCCGTTTCTGAGACATGTTCTCACTTTGACTGCCTATGCTCCCCCTTATAAAGTAAAGAGGTTTTCCATAATTCAAAAAAAACAGGAAACTTTAAGGGCCTATTCACACTTATCTTTTTTGATTTAGCAAATTCCTTGCACTTTGCTGCAGATTCCAATTTTTCCGTTGTGGCTGGTTTACATCTATGCGTTGCAGTTTAATGTGAAAGAGGGAAACTCTACGTTCCCATTCACACCTATACATCTAGGACACAATGCATGCTCTGTGCAGCCTAATCTTTAGTGGCCTTGTGGACAGGCAGTGGTCTACCCACCCTCAGGCAGACCATAGATGATGTGATTTTCTTTCCTGCAGCCGCAGGAAGTGGTCCCTGCCGGGAGAACACATTATAGCCACTGGCAATAATCGCATGTTAAAATCCAACATGCTGGTTGTACCCAAATCGATCAATGGATTGATTTAGGTACAATCAGCCTGCCCATTAATGGTTTGAATCTCAGCTGGTTCTTGCTAAACTGTCTGAGATTCGAACAATCTATGACCGGCTTCAGACCCCACTGAATGTGAAACAAAATGCAAGGTCTTTTCTAGTGGCTGATATACCTGATCCATAGGATGTCTCATATGCGCATTTGACCTTTAATTGTGAGGTTTTAAGCAGTATTTAGGATTGGTTGATTTAGTACATTATCAGCATACACTGTGCAATTGTTAGCTTTGCTTTTCCATTGTTTTTGCGCTGTTTATACTGTTTCATTATTAAAAGGTAAAGTGCAGCGCTTTCTATTAGATATTTCTGTATGCTATGTATTTATGCATTTCCACGAGTGTATCATTCCCCTTAGGTCTATTCTGCTAAAGTGTTGATATATCTATGTATATAAAAAGTGCAGCGCTAGTCGCGACCCCCCTCTGAAGACGTGCCTGAGCACGATACGCGCAAGGAGGAGCCACGCCACGCCGTGACGTCACGCCGCCAGAGCAACCTACAGCTCTGGCGGCCATCTTATTGCACCAGACGGTTAGTTCTTAAACAGATAACTGTCTGTAACTATTCCTATGTTTTTTACCTGATGCATCACAATAAATATTCTTTTTAAAATCACTACACTATGGGAGTATCCTGGTCATCCCCTGGGGGAGTACTTTAGTCCACAGACACACTACCAGGATGAATTGCAGTTACCCAACCTAATCAGAGGAATACCAGGAGCTAATAGGGGGACCCCTAGTGGAAGAGGACCACCAGCCTCATACCCTACTGAGGGAGGACCACCCACCATCAGATGACATCTGGATTATATTTACACAAAAGCGCATTTATTATGCGCGTCCGGTGAGTGCGCATTGCTTCATCACTATAACACGGAAACCAGGATTTCTAAGTCACCTGAGCACCTATATCGTTATATGGAATTGCAGAACTATTCTCTTGTACCTTGAACTCATTCATATATATATATATACATATTTATTTGCATTTACCTTTATTTTTCATTGGTTTTATTAACAAGCGCTGCACTTTTTATATACATTGCTACTTCTTAGGGTGTTATTGGTACCTTATTTGTGCTTAGCAGCTTGTTATCTTATTACTGAGGTGCTTGTACCACTTGCTGTATATGTTGATATATCTAGCCCAAGATCACTTATATAATTTTTTAAAATGTGAAACAAAAGCAGCAACTCATAGTTACAATTTCATATGTTGACTGGCTAAATGCAAATGCTTTAATGAAAAAGCCAGTTGTTTCTGTGGCTCAACAGATTGAACTTGAACTGCACATAGAGCTGAGTAAGTCAAACAAGTGAATCTCCTCCCTTTCTTCATGATCTGTAGGGCTCCATATGGAATTTCAGTTAGATGGTGGAGTCTGAAAGTAAAGCCATTATGCTTTGTGTCCTAGATTTGCCCTAAATGTAATATTTATTTGTGTATTAAAGATATTATATAAATATTAAAAATATAAAATATCTATTAAAAGACATATTTAATTTAAAGCAACTACATTTAACCCAAACCAATATTGTTTTGCATAATAAACCAGATCAGGGGAACGTATATCTATAATATACGAATAGTGATGGGGGTCAGCATGTTACGTTTCTAACTAGATTTAAGACATCTGTGAACCTTGGCCAATATTCCATGACCACACTTCTATGCAGAATTTCTCTCCCAGAATTTCCTTCAAAGTGAGGTGTTTGCTAAACAGGACTTAAAGAGAAGAGATTCATGAAAGTGAATTTACATTTCTGTGAAAAGTCCACTAAAATTGTGAAATGCATTGGAGTCTATGGGGAAAGTTAAATAAAGATGCAATTGGCTTAATGTGACTCTAGAGCAGCAATGGGCAAACTACGGCCCGCGGGCCGTATACGGCTCGGCGGACCTTTTAATCCGGCCCGCAGAGCTAGGCTCCCGCTAGGCTCCTCTCACAGTCCGCCCTGAAGACTGGTGTAGCATGAAAATCTGTCTCCTATGAGGATCTGTCCCCCTCGACGTATCTGCGCATGTGCCGGAGATCGCCGATCGGCTGCTAATGCCTGAAACTGGCACATGCGCCGATACGTCGAGGGGGACAGATCCTCATAGGAGACAGATTTTCATGCTACACCGGAACGGCGCGGGAAGACGGCGAGAGGAACGCGCGGAGCAAAGGTAAGTGAATTGACACAGGGGGGACTTACTATGGGGGATGAATTACTATATGGGGGATGAATTACTATGGGGGATGAATTACTATATGGGGGATGAATTACTATATGGGGGATGAATTACTATAGGGGGGATGAATTACTATATGGGGGATGAATTACTATATGGGGGATGAATTACTACGGGGGATGAATTACTATATGGGGGATGAATTACTATATGGGGGATGAATTACTATGGGGGATGAATTACTATGGGGGATGAATTACTATATGGGGGTGAATTACTATGGGGGATGAATTACTATGGGGGAGGAATTACTATATGGGGGATGAATTACTATGGGGGATGAATTACTATGAGGGATGAATTACTATATGGGGGATGAATTACTATATGGGGGATGAATTACTATAGGGGATGAATTACTATATGGGGGATGAATTACTATATGGGGGATGAATTACTAGGGGGGATGAATTACTAAGGGGGGGATGAATTACTATGGGGGATGAATTACTATGGGGGGATGAATTACTATGGGGGATGAATTACTATATGGGGGATGAATTACTATATGGGGGATGAATTACTATGGGGGATGAATTACTATATGGGGGATGAATTACTATGGGGGATGAATTACTATAGGGGGGATGAATTACTATAGGGGATGAATTACTATATGGGGGATGAATTACTATAGGGGGGATGAATTACTATAGGGGATGAATTACTATATGGGGGATGAATTACTTTATGGGGGATGAATTACTAGGGGGGATGAATTACTATGGGGGATGAATTACTATATGGGGGATGAATTACTATATGGGGGATGAATTACTATGGGGGATGAATTACTATATGGGGGATGAATTACTATATGGGGGATGAATTACTATAGGGGGGATGAATTACTATGGGGGATGAATTACTATATGGGGGATGAATTACTATAGGGGGGATGAATTACTATAGGGGGGATGAATTACTATATGGGGGATTAATTACTATGCTTACTATGGGGGAATATTACTATACTTACTATGGATGACACATACACATCATTCATCTACTCTTGGTCCGGCCCCCGGGTCCAATATATGACCCATTGCGGCCCTCAAGTCAAAAAGTTTGCCCACCCCTGTTCTAGAGGGATCTCCTTTGAACTATCTTAGACCTGTTCTTATGCCAAAAAAATCTCTCGTGTAATAAAATTATACCTAAACAGCTTAATAAGCTCAACTGAGAGTTTCTACTTTGATATAATTTCACTGAAATCACTTTGCTCACCCCTACCTAGGAGTGCGGCCAAGCTGTGCAACCTTAGTTTCGCTGTTAAGAGGTCTGAGAGTTTCTTATTGGTAGTGGGCAGGGGCGGACTGACAACTCATGGGGCCTCCGGGCAATAGGGGATCATGGGGCCCCTGTGTCCTTGCCCACACTCAAAAAAATCTATGAAAAAGGTACCAGGGGCATCTCCTGGGGCCCCCTACTTTTTTTAGGTGTTGACCTAAAAAAAATGATGATCTTACCTTTGGCAATTTTGATATCCAGTGCAGTTCGTATAAGAGCCATGAGAGTGGAGTTGAAATGTACAGAATTATCATCAGCCACAGGAAGGTCCATTCGAAGGAGCCTCTGCAAGACCCAGAAAGCACAGCATGAATTAACTGGTCTTACTGCAATTAAAATAAATTACTCATCTATATACAGGACTCAGAAGGCTCTGATTATATGCAATGCTATGATAAAAAAAAGTACAACAGAAAAAAAAACATCTACAGCTATCCTATACTACATTAACTCTCTTAGAGCTGCTTTAGTGCAAATTTTTCCCACTAAAGAGGAACTATATTATTTAATTATTTTTTATTATACATGTTTTGAGACAGGCTGAATGTATAATCTATGTTCATTTTCTTAAAGGATAAGTGCACCTTTTGACAAAAAATAATAAATACACAATTTTTTTGCAGGTATAAAAAAATGTGCATTTACTATTTTTAATTTTTGTAGCTTGGAAAGCATTGCACCAGTGATCAGCAGATCGCTGGTGCCATGCAGGACTCCTGCAGACCTGTCAGCATATCTGCCTGCTTGTACCACATACGGGCAAGCAGATAAAAACTCAATAGCACCGTGATAGTTAATTAAAAACTACAATTGTTGGAACTTGTAGTTTTCCCATTCACAGAATACTGTGAATGTGTGACAAGACTGAGTGAGCCGAGCCCCACACGGCCACATTTAAAAGAAGATCCCCCGCTAGCTGTCATAACAGAGGATCAGGAGGGATCGGGGGCTGGTACTTTTGTAACATGTTACATGTTACACCCTGAATATGGGTGTAACATGTTAGGAAAGATGAACTTATCCTTTAAACCTTGTTTCTGTGGATAGCATATAAGTATATAATGTCCATTGGGGAAGCCATAGTTGGTCATTACATATGCAGAATCTGCTTACTAGTGGTGCATTTATTTGTGAATAAGTGTGAATTGTAATGATTGGTCCACCAAAATACTTTAATACGTTAATACTTTATTAACTTAAAGCGAAACTCCACCCAAAAGGGGAAGTTTAAGCCTTTGTCCCCCGCTCCCCATTAAGGATTGGCACCTTTGGGGAGCGGGTACCCGAATTTGACTTCTGCTGCGATTGCCTAGACGATCGGAAGCAGAAGTTGTCCTTCCCCCCTCCCTCCTCGTAGTCTTTTGGCACACGTGACAGGTCCCAGAAGACTACAGGCCATTCACAAAGCGCAGTGCTTCTTGCGTATTCACAGTGAAGCCGCAAGTTGTCACAGCCGGGTGCCCACACTGAAGATGCCGGCACCAGGGAGAGAAGCCGGTCGGTGAAATCATCCGTGGTGAGGACACCGCTGGACCGAGGGACAGGTAAGTGTCTGTATTTTAAAAGTCAGCAGCTACAGTTTTTGTAGCTGCTGACTTTTATTTTTATTTTTCAGTTGGAACTCCACTTTAACGTGGTTGTAAACCACAGACATGAAATATGAACAAAGCATATCCCTCTGTCGTGTGTACTTGTCTCACTGTGTGTACTGTCTGCTGCCTTGTTGCTGTGCTATCTGCATGAGACACTTCTGACAAGTTTTCCTGACACCAAGAGAATGGTGCTGTTATGTAGGAGGATTTGTTTCATCACCTGAGACCAGTCACTTCACTGGGTATATGTAAGGGTTTACAACCACTTTAACAGACCTAATATATATATATCTCTGAACTGGTGTCAGATCTAGACATCCCTGACTTATTTAGCCATGTACAATCTACCTGACCAAGATGGTTGACGGCCCTGTCAAATATATAGACTACATGACCCCTTCTGAGTACAGTTTCGGCTACTATTCAACCATTTTCATTGTCCCCACACACTATGTACATACAGTATGGATGTTTTCAATATTCTTCTATGGATTTTTCTGTGTGTGTCTTAAACCCACTATAAAAGATCCAATAACACTATCATTATATAGACGTTTCAATTAATTCTACTGTACTAATATTTATTGAATATTGTATTTGAGGAAATATGTGAATTTGAAATTTGGGTCATCAGCAGTTAAAATAAATCTAAACATATACCTAATTAAATATATTTTTATTTTGAAGAGTAAGTACTAGAACCTACAATATGATTTTCTATAGGCAAAGGAAAGGTATGGGCGGGGGAGTTGCTTTTTAAATTTTTAGCTTCCATAATATTAATTTTGTTTATCTTACTAACACCAGCTTGTGAATGGTTTTATATTTAAGGTTTACCTGTATATCATTTTTAAAGAATGGTATTTTTCAGAGCCTTCGAGTTCTGTTTACAAGCAAGTAACCTTTTCAAAACAACTCTCCACCTCCAGAGTAAAATTGAGAACACAAAGTTCCATATCTTCACTCCACTCTGAAAGTGCAGAGAAGAAAGAACGAATAACCAGCACAAACCAAAGCAAAGATCGGCAGGCAAGTCCACAGGCCAACCTGAAGCATGCAGCATGCAGAACCGTGACGTGCAACGTGCAGGGAATCCCCCATGCAATATCTCTTTAGAGAACTAGAACTCCTACATAGGGGGGAGCACAGGGGAGAGAGGGTGGCTGGGAGCGGGAGGAAGGCGAGAGTGAGACGAGGGGGAGGGTGAGATAGGGGGAGAGAGAGGGAGTAAAAAGAGAAAAAGAAATACATTCACAAACAAAGCTGTGAAACTTATTGTATCAGTCAGAAATTTCCATGTAATATTCTGGCCACACAACATGATCCCTAAAGCTTTACACACCGAGAAAGACAAAAGGGACTTATCCTATCAAATGGGTGTTTGTTAGATAGGACAGGTAAGGAGGACAGATTTCTCAGATTAGATCATTAAAGTTTTTTATTAAAGTTTTTAGACAAAAAAAGGGATCAGTAAAGATGTCAGGTGCAGTTTACTATAGTTTACAGATATGTGATGGAGGGATGGGTAAAGGCCCACTTTCCCATGGAAGATATGAAGTAATCGGAACAGCTACAAAAGACCTTCAGGAGAGCTAATACAGAGTATAGATCAGAAGGCCCTAACCTGTTAGAGAGAGTCACCCAAGCCCATGATCATATTCAGGCTACAAAGGCCTTGCTGTATGTTGGTATCACCTCAAATTCAGACTCTAGTCAGCTTTTTTGCTGCTCCAGCAACCCCAACAAATATTTCAGCAAATGAACTAACCATTTCTACTGCAGGTGGAGCAGCTCATACTGCATTTTACTACTCGTGTTGGTTCACAGTATTTTTCCTACTCTAATGGCAGTTTCTGTACAACCTGTAATTGCTGGCCATAGGATTATTTCTCAGTAAAAACGAAGAAACACTTGGGTTCCATAAAGCCTGCCAGGGCCTATAGTTCTGAATCTACTTTCCAAAAAGTGGAAAAGGCACCTGGATAAGTAACATTGCCTTCCCTCATTCAAGAAAGAACAGGGACAGATTGGACTCCAGTATTTGTGTGTGGGAGCGTTTTCATCAGTTTAATATGCTCGTCATCACCCCCCTACCTTCCTAGGAGGCCCTATATGATCCTAATCCCACACAATGGGCTGTCACATAAGAACAAAACTGGGCTGTGTATGGCCACTGATTTGTTTTTACATTTTAACCATCATAAAAGAAGTTTACAACAAATATTGTAAGAGTCTCTACGTTAATACAATTTGAAAGGATTGTTTGGGTAGGCCCTTTTAATGCCTAGTTGTTGGTAAAATTTGTTCATCCTAAGAATTAACAGAGATCTGTACCACTGAAATTTATCTCATCTTTTTTCTAGGCTCATCCCTGGCAAACATATTATATCATATGTGGGAATGCAGATGCTTACAGAGGCTTTTCTAAGAAATAAATGTACCTTGGACATTACTTGCCATGCCCAATATACGCCTAATGCTCAGTGATGTGTTAGGCTTTTGACTAACCACTTTCTATCGGGAAGACAGAACCTGTGCCCTGTACTGAAAATCACACACATTGAGGCTTCTTAAAGAGTAACTCCACTTTGGTGGAAAAAATATATCAAATTAAAAAAGTAATATAGGATGTACAACATCCATACAAGCCGTATTGTAATTTATTGTTATTACAAATCACTTTCCCATTTTAATCTGCATTTAAGTAATGTCATTTTCTGTAAAATTCAATGCAATATGACAACTTGGGGGTGTACTATACACTGTTGGTTTAAAGCGTGCCTCAGAAAATGTAATTTCCTGCTTGTGTAATTGGCTCACTGATTTTCCCAGAAGTCTGCACTAACATACAAGTCATACTTTAGACATACTCTGCAACAGAAATGTCATTTTTTTGTGAGATTCTCCCTAAGTGGTAATTACTTGTAAATGTATGCTGACAATGCATTCAGAATGAGTCTGTACCCGACATGGTCAAACAAACCGCTATTTCCTCAGAGAAGAAACACATAGGAATCTACCTGTTAAAATCCTTTAAATGTATACTGATCACCCAGACGGGATTATTTTTTTTTTCCTCAACTAAAATGGAGTTACTCTTTAAAGCTATGGCTACGAGTTCTAAAAAATCTGTGATAGGTAGGCCTACCACTGCATAGACTATCCCCTCTTCAGTCTATCAAGAATGCTGCTACCAGACTCATCTACCTTACCAACCGCCCAGTCGCTGCCGATCCCTCCATTGGCTTCTCATTGCCAAAAAAAATTCAAAATACTAACAACATACAAAGCCATTTGCAACTCTTCCCCCAGCTACATCACCAATTGTGTCTCCAAATATCACCCAAACCGTCCTCTCCGCTCCTCCCAAGACCTCCGTCTCTCTAGCTCTCTTGTCTCCTCCTCCATCTCCAGGACTTTTCCAGAGCCTCTCCTATCCTCTAGAACTCTCTACTTCAATCTGTCAGGCTATCTCCTACTCTGGCCACCTTTAGGTGATCCCTGAAAACTCATCTCTTCAGGGAAGCCTATCCTGCCTCCACTAAATGAACTTTTATCTCTTCCATCAGCTCATCCCCCACAGTTATACCCTTTTGTACGACTTTCCCCACCCTATTAGATTGCAAGCTTTTATGAACAGGGCCCTCCTAACCCTCCTATATTTTATTGTATTGTAACTGTACTGTCTCTTTAGATTGTAAATCACTGCGCAAAATGTTGGCGTTATATAAATCCTGTATAATAATGATCAAAGAACCTTCATAAGAGGTTGTCATATTGGGAGCAATTCTGAGCATGTTTTCTGTGTTTTGTACAGACAAATGCATGTACAGTTCTTGTCACAAGCCATTGTTTTTGTTTACACCAAGCCATAAACTGAGGCACATGGGAAAAAAGTCCTGCCTTTTATATTATTGGTGTGTTAACCTGCTATTTTCTATTGAAGTCAACTGAAATGCCATCTTTCCGATGCATGTAAAATGCACTGATCCTGTCTTAGCTTAGCACATGAAAAAATGTAAGCAGCTGATACAATGTTATGACACAAAAAGTATTTATTTATGTCTCACAATACTTTTCAAGAAAAACTGTATACATTTACAACCCAAATCCAATCTGCACAATCTCTTACTACACTATGGGGTTGATTTACTGAAGGCAAATATACTGTGCACTGCAAGTGCATTTGCTCCAGTGCTTATTAAATGAGGTAAAGCTTCACTTTGCAAAGAATATCCAATCACGTGTAAGGAAAATTAAAAAAAAACAGCATTTTTGCTTTCACATGATTGGAGGATAGAAATTATCAGTGCTTCCCCCCAGATCTAGAACAAATGCACTTGCAGTGCATAGACTATTTGTCTTTAGTAAATCAACGTCTTTGTCTAAATTTTGCATAATCACACTGCTCTTCAGGCAACCTAAATGGATATATGTAACCGTTTTTCACAAAGTATAACTTGTACTGATGCTACTGTTGATATACAGAAGTTCAGATATTCTATACAGCAAATACCACAGGAGCTGGGAACAAAGGCAAGCTTTGTAGAATTATAGATGGCAGCATAAAGACATATAGTTATAGTTTCAAATGTAATAAAGTCAAATGTAATATAGTTCCAATGTAACAGAAGCAATGTGACTAGTTTTCTTGTGATAAATGGATATGTGATAAGTTCTAGAAGCATGGGCTCAGAAAAACCTGGGGCCCGTTAACAGTGTTCTGCTGCCCACACAGTGTTTTAGGCTGCGGAGCAGTGCAGCAGGGGGGTGGTGTGACATCACACAGCTCCCTTTTCTTTCTTTTTTAACAATTATCTGTTTTATTTGAAGTGTACAAGAGGTATAGACTCCAGAGAGAGAGAGATATCATTTCCCCCGGTACAAATCATTAGTAATACCTCATCTGGAATATGCAGTTCAGTTTTGGGCACCAATTCACAAAAAGAACATTGGGGAACTGGAGAAAGTACAGAGAAGGGCAACCAAACTGATAAGAGGCATGGAGGAGCTCAGCTATGAGGAAAGATTAGAGGAACTGAATTTATTCTCTCTTGAGAAGAGGAGATGAAGGGGGAATATGATCTCCATGTATAATACATAAGGGGGGATATGATCTCCATGTATAATACATAAGGGGGGATATGATCTCCATGTATAATACATAAGGGGGGATATGATCTCCATGTATAATATATAAGGGGGGACATGATCTCCATGTATAATATATAAGGGGGGATATGATCTCCATGTATAATATATAAGGGGGGGATATGATCACCATGTATAATACATAAGGGGGGGTATGATCTCCATGTACAATACATAAGGGGGGGGTATGATCTCCATGTATAAATACATCAGTGGTTCATATAGTGAACTCGGTGTAGAGCTATTCCCCCTGAGGTCATCACAGAGGACAAGGGGGCGCTCTTTACATCTGGAGGAAAAGAGATTTAATCTCCAAACACGGAAAGGTTTCTTCACAGTGAGAGCTGTGAAAATGTGGAATAGACTCCCTCAAGAGTTGGTTCTCGCAAGCTCAGTGGATTGCTTTAAAAAAAGTCCTGGATTCTTTCCTAGACACACAGAATATAACTGGATATAACATTTATAGGTAAAGTTGATCCAGGGAATATCCGATTGACTCTCAGGAAATCAGGAAGGAATTTTTTTCCCAGCAGGAGCAAATTGGATCATGCTTTGCTGGGTTTTTTTGCCTTCCTCTGGATCAACTGTGGGTGTAGGATTATAACTTTTTTTTTCTATGGTTGAACTGGATGGACTTTTGTCTTTTTTCAGCCAGACTAACTATGTAACTATGTGTACAAACAGACACTATATTCATATCACTGCACAGAAGCATGGTGCGCTGTGGTTCTGTGCAATGACATGCTGGACCGAGCAGGGAGCTGCAAAATTTTGCAACATGTTCTGGAATGCAGTGTGATACTGCATTCAGGTCTGAACATGACATACATAAAACTATTGCTTTCTGTGTGTCATTGCAGTTACCTGCGTTTTTCCATGCTCATAGTGCGAATGTGCCGTAAAGGATCCTATGCATGACCTGACGTTTATGAGGACCCATTGAAGCTTCACTATTTAGCACTTTTGGGACTTAGTGTTTAGAAGTGCCCAGCCTAAAAATAATCATTCTGTGTAACCGCTGTAGTTGTGAACACTCAGTGTCACATTGTAGGTAATACAGGTTTGTATCATCAAAGTGTCAGCTTTGATATCCAGTCCTTCCTAAAGAACAATGGTCAGTATCGTAAAAACATTTATTTCTTTGCCTGGAAAGGCTTTGATATTCAAAGGCTTATGTGTACGTGTAATCTATAAATTCCTCCTTCCTAGTGGAAGAGTGCTGAAGCATAGTTCAAGTACAAATTCTTAAAAAAAAAATAGGAATGATTGACAGAGCAGTTTCTAGCTTTAGTGGCCCTAATGTAAATAAAGCATAAGCAACAGAGGGCTAACATGAGAGAAAAAGAACAACAGTAGGTAAGTGTATTTCTAGTTGCCAGATTATAATTTTGTGAACTGGGTAGGATTTTAATAAAAGATATTCCTTTATAACATTATAATGCTTCCCTCAGCTAAAGTAAAAAGGCAAGTTTCTACATAAGATGAGGTCAGTGCTGCTATAATTAAAATGAGGCAGGACAAGTTCCATGAAGTAAGTTCATATAATGCTGGCCACCAGATTGAATGGACTTGCCCATGATTTCCACGCTGAACTATCCTTATGTGACATGTTGGTGAGACTTTGTGAGACACATATGATGAGAGCTACAACAATATGTTATAGAACATACTCAGAGTGGTCATGCAGTATGGCAGAAGATATTTTGAGCAAACCTGGGGCAGATATAAGAAGAGTATAAGTGCAACTTTGATGCTACTAATAAAAACATATAGTAAGGTAGTTGCAGGGGTGGACTGACCAATTCGAGCACTCGAGCATTACCCGAGGGCCCGGGGTCAGTAGGGGGCCCCATGAAATGCACCTAGTACCTTTTTTATAGGCTTTTTTGGGTGTGCTTTGATTTGAGCAAGGACACAGGGGCCCCATGATCCCCTATTGCCCGGGGGCCCCATGAATTGTCAGTCTGCCCCTGGGTAGTTGTATTCTCTCCATTAAAATGTAAGTTTCATAATAAAGTGCTGTTCCTCAAGTCCTACCATAGGATTTCTAGACCTACAACTTTTCTATCACCCTTTTTTTTTCCAAGTTCAGTGCCAACAAATGGTCTCATAGTAAAATAAATTTAGAACAAGACAATATGGCCAGTATGAACAGGGTGTAGTAGCAAGTTATAGATATACAGTTTGTGTGATCAGCATTTCGACAGCTGTCAAGGTTCAGCATTGTTTATGTACGCAGATATACTTATCATTTGCACAAATGTGTCTGCGTTTGTAATGTCAGTCGCTGTTTGTTTTACCTTTTTTGTGTCATATGTGTAATTTGTCTTCCTGTATGAACCAGGCTTCTTTAAATGACAGTAAGCTGTATAGAAGCATGAAGAGTTGGATGGAGCAACATTGACACTCCATGAACCAAAGGTTTCATGGAGAACTAAGACACAATAACCTAAGAAACAGGATTAGTAAGGGCGACCATACATGGATTGAAATTTGACCAGGTCAGCGGAGACCGAATTAATTTTGTTCTATGTAAGGGAAGGCTGGTTGTTGAGAAGTTGATCTACTGATTGACTTCTATATTACTGGCCGGTTAGGTTTTTCCTGAATGCTCAGTGTGGCCAACTACAGCTGACAGCTCTGAGAAGTGTATTCCGATGGCAGGGAATTCTACCTGCTGTCACAATAGCTCAGCGGAAGTGATTCCTTCATCCACATTGAATGTGTGGATGGGCAAATCAGGTCAATTTTTTTCCTTCAACCCACTAATTGAAAAAAAAAATTATTGTATGACCAGGTTAAGACTAGTCTATTACCACCAGATCTTACAGAGAGCATTGAAACAACAATACCAGTAGATCTATGTATAGCATAGGCTACCATTATTCCACTAGATCCTAGAGAGAGTGTAGGCAATGATAACAATAACACATGCCAAGGAGGTCATGGGCAGTGTAATAAAACAAGGCACCAAAGTGAGAATGTCTGTAATCAGCCAGGGTATATTATATACATATGTACATAGCTAAAGTAGATGAAATTGAGTGCCAAACTAGATGTCTGTCCAATTGCAATTCTTTATTTGGAACGATTGCATTTTTAAATAAGAGCAACAGACATTGCTTTTTGGGAGTTACAAAGAGGTCTACATTCAATAGAGCTAAAACATAACCAAAACTTATTTTTTATTATTTGTATTTATTATATACAATATCACACTCTTTTAGAAGATATGAATATTTTTTATGAAAACCTTATGTTGCTCCTCCACAGCATTGGTAAGTTTCTTTCTGTTGTGTTTAAATCTTGATTAGGAGAGACTTTCATTTAACTCCCAAAAAATGTTGACTGTTCTCCTGAAAAGCTTTTAGTGTGACAAACAAAGAACTATATCTGTGGCTTGGCACTCTTTGTCTTCTACTTGATGTTTTACTTGGCCTTACAAGCCACAGCAAGGTTCCTTTGGGGTTCTAGAGAGTAAAAAAAACTGCTTCACTGTCCTTGTATACTCACCTAGCACTCTACAACTTCTTTCTTCCAATACACATATGCACATGGCATTCAAAATCCAATAATACTTAGCAGCTGACACAAGGATCATGTGAGATTACTGAATTGCCTCAGATTCAACATTCGTAAGGCTAAACTAAGTTACTTTAGACAGAATCCTGGTAGGCAGACCCAAATGTTCTTGATGAAAAAGTGTTGCTTTTTTAGAAATAGCAGGTTGCCTTCCTGATATAGTGGGGTTTATTTACTAAAGCTGGAGAGTGCAAAATCAGACTCCCTTCTGCATAGAAACCAATCAGCTTCCAGGTTTCATTGCCAAAGCTTCATTGAACAAGCTGAGGTTAGAAGCTGATTGGTTTCTATGGAGAAGGGAGTCTGATTTTGGACTCTCCAGCTTTAGTAAATAAACCCCATTGTGTCTGTTGGTAAATTTATGTTACATACATTTATTGAAGTGTGTAAATAGTATATATATATATATATATATATATATATATAATAGTTACTGAAGTGTAGTATTGACTTTCCATACACTTTAAATTTAGTTCTGCTTGGTGTGCAAGGCATACAAATGCACTAAGCGTTAATGCCGTCTTGGCCATTATCCATTTATGCTTTAAGAGCAAAGTTAACTCAATGCAAAATGGGTTTTCTTAATATGTGTGAATGCTTTTATTAGGATTCTTCACAATGTGCTAGTGACATATAATCAGGCCACTGGAGTAACAGAAGCTTTTTAGGGATAACTGTGTACAAAATACAGTTGTGTGTTTGGTAAGTTACAAGTGGTATACAAAACAGTAGAGCAGAGTTGATCAACTTTTATGAATAAAATGATGTCCACGTGTCAGTGCTCCACTTTCCATGCATCCACCTAGTTTATTCGGTGACTACAAAAATATTCAGACCCTCCCAAAACTACCCTATAGAAATAGCAAATGCATCTAATAATATGGAAAAACTAATATTACTTGTTATTAAAACTGACTGCAGACCTTTGATTTCAAGGCCCAGTTCATTTGACTGTTCAGTTTGTTTGATTTCTTGACCAGTCCACAAGTGAGATCTCCTAGTAGGAATGGCAGACTATGACCCTCTGCGCCTTGCTAAACCTGTTTATTACTTCTGATGATAGACAGCAAAGTAAATTCAGCACTCTTGGTCCTCAACAAATCGCATCATCACACATTTCTGACAGAGTAGTCCCTTCTCAAGCCATTCCTTCTGCTACAACCTCACTAATGTGATATAAATGAAATATACAATACAGAAGGAGAGTCATTTTATTGGCTGTGACAGGTAGGGGAAACTGGAAACTCATACGAGGGATTCGGCATGCCACTGTAAGGTTTTGTGTAGAGTAAACTTTACCAATAATGGCACTCAGGCATCACTTATAAATCATGTAATACTTGTAGAGGGCATCTACATAATATAGTATAGAGTGTAGGTAAAAGTGTTCTATTAGGTATATAAGTACAGCTTCATTGAACTTGTAGCTTGCAATCGCTTCCTTGGTCTTGTTGCACAGGATATTTTTCAAGCAGGAAGGGACAAGGGTTAGATCAGGCCTGCATCATCCTTCCAATGCATTGTGAACTTACCATAGTAAGTGTGGAGAGATAAGAGAGGGGCATACACAAAGGCAAAACAGAAGAGTAAAGGATGGAGAAAGGAAAAGAAAAAAGTAATAGATTCATCTCTATGTGATTCAGGATGACAATAACCCTATCAGAAATCTTACTGTATCTCTGCCTCCATACCCCATGTACCCATCCAAATCTATCAGCGTTCCAGCAAATGGCACATCATTCTATTGTACAGTGTACAGTATATTTTATTTCTCTGTAAACTATCTTGCCATTTACCCAGGCATATACAAACCACCTTACCACCTAACTGGACACACAAACACCACCCTGCTGTCTTGCATGGAAATATAAGCCTTTTAACCACAGATCAACAAACCACCCCATCTTCTAGAAAAGTCCTATAAACCATTTTGCCAGCTAATTAGAGACATACAAATACATTTCCAACTAACTAGAGGCAAGAAAATATATTGATGTTGATAATATAACATGTAGTTCAATTTCTCGTAGAAAAATCATTCCACCATGTAACAAGGGACCTACTGGGCTTCCTGACATGTAATGCAAGATGTATTCTGTATTAGACCAGGTAATAGAAACCTAGAATTAATTTAAAGCGGTATTAATCCCAAAACCAAAAATGCAATATATTGCAGTTTACCAACCATTAGATGTGGTGGCTGAATATGTTTTCTTTTTTTAAACTTTTTCCCTCTGTTTTCACCAGGTAATCTTGTCAGTAACACACCAGATGTGGTGGGACTGAGCTGGGCGGTTATTTCAGCAAAATGCCTTGTATCCTGTGTGCCTGTTTCACACCACTGCCTTGTGTGCAGGTATGATGTGCTGAAAAAAAAGTAGTGTGTGCACTATGTCGCAGCCAGTTGAACTTTATAAAATGTCTGTGACAATTCAGGAAAGTTTGTTTTGAAAAGAGGTGAAAAAACAGTGCGGTGATCCCGCGTTGCACACCAGCTGCTGTGTTATAACGCAGTGGCTGGTGTGAATGGACCCTTTGAGAGAACACCACTCTGGATGAAGGCATGCAGGGGGAACCTTTGGCCAGTAGGATTGTGAGTTTTGGGGGAGGGAGTGTTAAATGTACTAGCACATTTAAATACACTATCAAATTGAAGGCAGACTCCAGCTAACACTTTATAATCCTTTACAGCAAACATTTTTTTCTTTTTGGGATAAAGGTTTTATATAAATAAATAAAATCTGATCATTGTAAGCACTCTTGTTAGTGGAAAATGGTTTGTTTCATCCCTGTAACTGCAAGAAAGCTTTTTCTGTTGAAAAACAACAGACTTACTAGCTGGATCACCAGATGAAAACAGAAAAAGAAAAGCCAAAAAATCAAACTAATGCAGCCATCAGGTCTAAGAACTGGAGCTTGCAAAAGAGCTGCAATAGAATAAGTGATTGCTTTTGGATTTAATACTGCTTTATTAAAAGACCTACATATAAGGGGAAGGGGTCAACTGATTTTTTTCATCATGTAGGAAGTGATACACTGGTTATTCCAGTAGGTATTAGGATCTGCAATCACCCCATCTACTAAGAAAACATTTACGGATTATTCCACCATTTGATAAGAGATCAGCTGTTTCCTCCACCACCTACTGAGAGAATTACTAGTCAGTTCACTATGCAACAAGACGTCTAGAGATCAATCCACCATGTGGCAACACATTTAAAGCTATCCCACTGTATTGTCAGAGACCTAGAGATCATTCTAAGTTGCCAAGCAAACCAACCATTTGACTGCAAATACTTTCTAATCATTCCAGGCTGTCATACTTTCCTTGTAAACCATAAAATCTTTATGCAGATGCCTGCAAAATACCTCTGTACATAAAGTACACGCACCTTCACATGTGAACATGCTATTCTGAAATTGAACTATTGTGTTCGCATAAAATATTTTCTAATATTTTGAAAATAAACTCAGTTTACAAATAGGAAGAATTCATAGAATATCTTTTCAATTTCAGAGAGCAACAGGGGTGTCAAGTCATTCCCTTTTCTGAGTATGCTGGAAAAATTTACATGTTAGCTAAGGTCCTCTCCCATTAGTAGGAACAAAGTTTTCAAAGTTACCCAACATACAAAACAAGTCATAGACACACACACACACACTGACAGCACATCTCCACATCAAAATACCAAAAAGAACATCAAAATACACAATTCTATTCAGAGGCTTCAAGTGATACAAGAGGGTCCTGACATTAACACTCTTTTTTGGGTATTTCTTAACCCTTCTGCTGATAAATAACAATTATACAAAGCAGTAGTGTTAAGTTACCTCTAGCTGGTGGTAAAAAATATGAGACCCATGAACGGACTAGGAAAGGAATAATAGTTATGGAAGGGGAAGGGATCTACCTTATAGGCAACTCGAGCAGGGCATTTCTTCCCCAGACCCAAGGGAGGCGAGATTAGTCTGAGCATCTGATACAAGTCTGTGTATTTCATGCGACCCCTGGGAACAGAGAGAGAGGAGCCACAGAGCCATGGAAAGGAGGCAGATGAGACATGGTATAATGGAGTAGAAGAGGAGATGGGACATAATCAGCAAAAGTAGAGGTTGTATAATGGATCATGGTGAAATGGTTGAAGGTTGAACACATGGCGCAATAGAAAGGATGAAAGACCAAGAGTCACCAAGGTCAACAAGCAGTAACCAGAAAGAAGCTTAGGGGAAGGAGAGGAAGAGATCGATGAGGTTGATTATTGTGATGAGGCATTTACGTACAATGAGTGCCAAAAAGAATATTATTAAAATAAATTGTCCAGGCAAAAGCAAGAATATGCCATAAAGAAATAGGAGGCATGAAACAAGCCAACAAAATTATAGCAAGTAAAGGCAAATAAATAGATGCAGTGAGTAAATCATTATGAGTAACTCATATACAAAAGAAGTAGAAGATGTGAATGTCAGGATGTCGGAGAAATAAAAATGTTATATAGGTAGAGTGGAAAGGGATATAAGAAGAGGAAAAGATTGAGTATAGAAGAGGAAGAAAAAAAATGAGAGGAAGATAAACATGAGAGAGAGCATATCCCAGGACACAGTTAGGGAGGGGGAGGAATCGGAGAAACATGGAGAGAAAAGGAGTGAAAAGAAATTAGATCAACTCTTTACTATCTGAGGAAGAGACGCAAAGAAATCACCCACAACGGGAACTGAAATCTTATCTCAGCCCCAAACAATAACACCTCAGTCAACTTTTCCAGGAGGAGGGCACAAGCATTTTATAGGGAAGTTATACTAGGTCTCAGAATAGAAACTCGCATTTTTTATGTTTATTTTTTTTATTTACAGAATCTGCTTTTTGAACAGGAGTCCATTGGCAGGTGGAGGGATCTCATTTTACAACCTCTCTCCAGTACAGGTATTGGAAGATTTATGCCTTGTCCTGCCAGTATGAATCGGGAAGGTGGTGTAGGAGCAGGGAGGAAGATGTTTATAGTGGTGGGTGGTAAAAAGGGGTGTGTGGGAGCGAGGTATATGGAATGTGGAAGGAGAATCCAGAATGGTTAATGGAGCCCCCCTGAGACTCCTCCGCCCCCTCCCCCTTCATCAAGCAATTTTTTTTTTATTTCTTCTGTAAAGCAGGCTCCCCCGACCAAAATAAAACATGATCCGAACCCAGGCCACCCCTCAAAAAACCCAGCAAGCCCATGCGTCTTCTGAAATCTATATACACTTTAGCTGCCATGGGTTAAATAGCTGACCTCCTGGCAACCAAAGAGTGAAAAGATGCACAATGTGTACACAGCTGAGTACAGCTTGATAGTAAAAATATATATATGGCATATATATATTAAATTAGGTAGGTGAAGCATCGCGCATTCCGCTGAAACTCTTGCAAGGGACAACGGGCTAGTTTTGAAAGGTAGGAAGAAAAGGAATATTATCCGGGGGTGAGAGAAGGAAGGGGATATAGGGTAAGGGTTGTGGAAATTCGTTCGGTGTTTTTAATTTGGTTTGTTTTGTTTGCTTTTGTAAGGGTTTTCCAAACCTTGCAGGCCACCCTGTGGGGGCATTTCTTCCCCAACCCCAGCGGTGGGGATATAACCCGTAACAAACTGTACATGTCCTTATAATGAATGCGCCCGCTGAAATAAGAACAGAAGGGAAGTTAGTTGAGAGGGGATGAAGCCTTCATGAATGACCCTCCCTGCACTCATACACTCTTGAGGTGTTGTGTCCTGTATGACTTTGTAAATATGGAAGAATTATACAACACACACTCACATTATCACTCAGTTATGGCTCAAGTCTCAAACCTCTCTCTTCTAAAGACAACATAACGTTTTACTCTGTCATATCTCTAAGAGAGTTAGAACAAATGTGTGTTGCTTTAAGCAAACAGATTCCATATTAAGCATCTTTGAAAAGGCACAATCTGTAGTTTGGTTCAACTTTCTCCTACTTTAATAAAATAACCATGTTATACCTCTTTTTCCTAGCATAGTTATCAGTCCCTCACTGCAGTGATATTTCTTCTCTTTGAATACAGTGGGAAATATTTCCCCCATTTCCTATCCTATTGGCAGGTGTCATCAGGACAGAAAGCGATGGGAAATTTTCCTAATGTAGCACAGCAATAACAACCTGGTTTCAACTCTTCTACAGTAGCGTAACTAAAGCCATAGCAGCCTACGCTGCTGCTATGCGGCCTGGGAGTGGGAGGGGGCCTCATTAGGAAGTCTGTTGAGGCAAATAAAACATAGAAAATCTGTGTGAATGCAAAAAAATCACCAAATCAGAGACTTCTAAAGTGAGGCTGGCCATATACATCCAGATGTCTCCCTGAGAATGGTGAGAACTTTGCCATTCTTTTCCAACATCATAGACGTGCTGGGACTTATCTCTCCTGACCGATTCTAATGCCTGGTACACATGGGCTGGATATCTGTTAGGTCCGTGTATATAGCAGTCTGTTTGACAGAAGCCGTCTGAACATCCAGCTTCTGTAGAACGAGCATGCCAGAAAAACATCTGCCGTTCAGCATCCGATCATCGTTCACAAACAAGGGCTGCAAGCGCTGACCGGTGTTTTCTGGCGGGGGGCAGTCCCCCTGTCAGAATACAATAGCTCAGCAGGGAAATCTCTGTACTAACATCACTTAGGTGTCCGTTTATGACACAGAGAATAGCTGCGATTCAACGGATCTCAGCTATTCTCTGGTCATTCACAGTTTATGACACTCAGGAGATCATGTCAGCCCTTCACTGGAGATCTGTGTTCTCCCTCCGGATTCTCCAGCCCAGAGCTGGAGAATCGGAGGGACCGCAAACTAAGCAGAGATAATTTACCTCTGCTTAGTAAACTAATATTTTACTGTAATCTCACGAGATTATAGTAAAATGAGCCGTTTTCCAGAGTTTGTAGACCGTTCTCCAGCGTTTGGAGACCGTTCTCCCTTCGTTCGTTCGAACTGCTTCATAAACTGCATTCACAGAACTGTGTTCTCCGAGAATGCCGGAGAACTGAGCAGCGATCTATTACCGCTGGTTCATAAACGGACACCATAGTTAGTACAGAGACCTCCTCATGAGCTCCTCAGTTTTTTTTTTCTTCAGCCTGCCGGGCTAAAGGAAAATAAAGCTCGTAGTGTGCACCAGGCATAAATCTGAAGAGGGGTATACATGGTATAGGGATCATTTCCATTTCTATGGAGAACTAAGCAAGATCACAGATCAACTGCCAAAAGGTTTCACCCTGCTGTAAAATATTTGCAAACATGAATTAGCACAGTATTGCTTGAGAGCTAACCCCTACATTGCTTGACTGTGCCAAGCAGTACTTGATCATGTCACAATTTTTTGGAGCCTTGAGCCATACAGGATAGTTGAAGGAGCAGAAAAGGTCTCCTCCTTCAGCTGGGCTAATTGGCAAGTAATTTTGTGCAGGTTTTGGTGGGTGTGGCAGTCTCAACAAGACACATAAACCTCTCACAACCCCTTAAAACATAAAATCAGCACAAGGGACATTACTCATATTCAATGTGTCTCTTGTGCTTCTGGCTCCTTCTTTGAAATCTTTCTCCTCCAATCCCCCCACCCCGCACATGGGATTGACAGTAATCAATGTCAACAAATACCTTTGAAAGCCCACTACTTAAATCCAGATACAATCTATCTGTATTTCATATAAACTTTCCCCTATTACCCCAATATAAAAGGTTTTATAGAGACTTATTTGTTATTAATTGGAAATAACACACACATATATATATATATATATATATATCAAACACATTTTTCGCCCAGTTTTTCAAGTATAAAATATGTCTGTTCTACTTATGATCTTTGTTTTCTGATAACCAGATAAGGTGGAGATTAGGCAATAGACTCAATTAAAAAAGCTAACATATCAGGGTAAGGATGCCTATTTTCAGAAAAGTTAAAATTTAATTTAAATGAAGAGGCAATAAAAATTAAAGCATGGCTCCATAGACACACACACAGCTCTGGAGAGAGCATCCGTGTGCCCCCATAGCAAGCGGCCTGCTATGGGGGCATACAGAGAAGAGGAAGAGCCAGGATCGCCGTTGAGGGACCCCAGAAGAGGAGTTTTAGGGCCACTCTGTGCAATAACATTGCACAGATCAGGTGAGTATAACATGTTTATTATTTTGATGTTTAAAAAATTACCTATAGTAACGCTTAAATGAAAGACTTTTAAAAACCATATACTAGGGCCCTCTTACCCCTCGTACGTTGTTTGTTATTGTTGTACTGTGCCATGTATTGTCCCCCCTATATTTTACAGCGCTGAGCAAACCCTTTGGCGCTATATAAACTCAATGTAATAATAATAATAATGGATGTCAATGAACTGTTTCTTACAACTCGTAATCCAAGAAAGGGTGAAGTCAATGCAGGATGGCACTGGTCTCTGCACTCATTTTAAAATACACTTCAAAGCTAAGCTTGGAGAATGCCTCTTTCTGTACACTAGGTCAACTGGCCACAATATTGTTGTCCTGAGAAGGTCTAAGTAACACTTGTACAAGGTCTTAGATAAACAGACTTTCAGGTTTACATTTTCTAGCTAGACGCAAATTGGGTTAGTTTTATTTTTTTTATTGGTCCTTCAGTATTTAGTTTGAGAGTTTAACCATAACCTCCAGACATACTGATGCAGAATGAAAAGTAATGTGTTTAGTCACTAGAAACTTTGGCAAGAAAATAATACATATGCAGAAATGACTGAATGGAAAGATATATACTAAAATAAAAACACCAATGGACTAGAATTTGCTAAATACAACCAAAAAATACATAAAAACATAGAAAGTGGGAGAAAAAAAACATAATTACTTGAGAAAATACAAAACCTAAGATAACAAAAGCATATAATGTCTGGATATCTGTAGATAAGATGAAGCAAACGTTGAACTGGACCTTAGTCTTCTGACATGACAGTGGCATATGTCCATGATTTCCTAAAGCTTTTGAGCAAACCCTTCTTTCAGATGCTAAAAATATCATGAGCTAATCATGCTGCAGCACTTAGACCTAAACTCAATAATCTTGATTATGGAAAAAAAAAATTACTTGATAAAATGTTGTCTTATTTTTTTCTTCACTCTGCTGCAAAACATTTATTGCTTTTCATGATAAAATGCAATAGTCCAAGCACTGACCTGTAATGAAAAAAATGGTTTCCTCTCATCCACTAAAAATTTTCCCTTAAAGTGGAACTAAACCCTCCTATCCTTTACAGCCAATTTAGCTTCCATCTTAGCTTCTGTTTGTTCTGAAGCTGCGATAGTGCTGCACATGTGATCAGTTATGACACCAGCGATTTGATGGCTTCACATTTTGGTTGAGGGCACGAGCAACTGTGATGGTTATCGTTCCCAGAATGCCTTAAATTAAACTGATTTGGAAACAGTTAGTTTATTGGGTTAAATGGGTTTAGTTCCACTTTAACAAGTGAACATTTATTCAAGAAAATCATATCAATTTGTTACAACTTTGTGGTTGCCTAATCTACCAGAAATTTCCCTGCTCCAGAAAAAAAGCTTATCGCAGCAGAGATATCAATCAGATGTCTGGAATTTTAGCTGTGGGCTTCAAGGGAGCATATCTTCCAGTGTTCGTGGCTACCATTTTTATTGTCTTCTTCTTCAACTGGATTTTCAGCTTGGGTGTATAATATCCAGATATATAAGATATGGCTCCAACATATGTAGGCTACCATTTTTATTGTCTTCTTCTTCAACTGGATTTTCAGCTTGGGTGTATAATATCCAGATATATAAGATATGGCTCCAACATATGTAAACGAAATCTATTAAAGATTAATCTACCTTTCAGATGAGTCCAGCAACTGAACATGAGATACACATAGGTAACAAAGCTAAACAGCAGTTGGATCAGTTGAATTGCAGCGTGAGTAGCTGAAACAGTAGCCACTGCTGGGTTCATGACTATTGAGTCCTGAACTTTGATTAGATCATTTTTGTGCTTCTTAAAATGTAACACGCTCCCTACTACTGTATTCATTAGGTTTTGATCTTAGGTACTTAATCTTTTCCACTGTGGCAATGTTTCCATTTTCTCAGACATACATAAGACATTCTTTTCCTGCATGTAGACGTCTTCAGTCTCCTTCTTTATCACCATCAGCTGATCTCAGTATTGTTATTGAGCTTCTGTTGTATAATATATGTCACTAGTATTTTGCTTTTTCTCAAGTTACAGCTTACTGGTCCTTTTCTCTGTGTGGAAACAGATTATTCTTCTGATGGTAAAATAAATGCACAAAATTCTTGTCTCTTTCCAATCGTTTTCATTTCCACTCTCACATCTGTTCAGTGAAAGGCTTATTAATACTATGCAAACCTAGTAAGATTCTGATAGCTGAGCTAATGCAAGTTTACGGCAGTTGTAACATGAGGGCCATCCCAACACAGAAAATGTAAATGGATTGCAAGTGTTGGCCTCACCTACTACAGCTATTAGTTTGAACAGTTAGCATTTTATTGTACAAAGCCACATGTAACCCCGCTTCTTGTTGGCTTCAGAAAGTAAACAAATTGACTCACCAGGCAGCTGGGTCATACTCTGCCCACACTCGCACATATTCATCCAGATGATGAGGACCCAAAATAGATGAATCACGTGTGAGATATTCAAAGTTATCCATAATAACAGCAACAAACAGGTTTAACATCTGCAAAAAGAGACAAAAACTATAACCTATGGCATCAAAGTGCACAACTTACAACAACACAATCTTGCTATCTAGGAGGAAGGTGACAACAACAAAGAAACAGTAGACCCTTAAACCGCCCAGAGACTCTTGGCTTAAAAACCTCCAACCTTCAGATGCTTGAAGAGTGCAGGTTGAGACAATGGGCTTTCTGACAGACCACTTGGAGTGCTTCCCCTTGTTCTTTTCTCTCTTTATTTCTTTTTTCTTCCTTTGGTTTCTATGCTTTCCATATTTTCTATTTGGTGTAGAGTATTTGGAAGTGATAGTGACCCACGTCAGCTGGCCGGTCAGTCCTGGAAATGTTAAGCTATTATCTTTCTTTTTATATCTGTCCCCCGAACAGGCTTTCTGTGAGCCTTGGTAGGGTGGTTTACCACTGCGTGACAGATAAGCTCCTATGTTTGTTCATTAATGATTGAAATTGTATATATATTGCTGGATATGTTTGTCACTGACATACTGATATCACCCACCTGCGCTGTAGGACCTTACCTTCCCTCTATTTTGATATAACTGTCTGTTCACAAGTTGTATACTTTTTTCATAAAACTTTAATAAAAGTATTGAAATAGAAGTAAACTACCAGCTGCCAATTTGGAACCTTATATTGTTCATGGCAAGTTATGAATGTTATTGACAACTTCTGTACAACACATTTAATGTAGTTTTGCTTGTCTTTGTAATAGTGGTTACCTGTAGCTACCTGTGCTTACCTGTTCCTGAATTAAACTAAGGTTGACCATAAATTATACAATTTTCTTTTACAAGTTTACCAAAACCATATAACATGAGGTCAAACGTAAACACTTTCAGGCTCCATGCACACTATCATTTTTAAGCTCCTAGAATCTGTTATTAGCATTTTTTCTGCTCCTAGCAGCTAAATAGTATTTCCCTATGTGTTCATGTACACTACTTTAGGCTATTAGCGTTCTTTGAGCTTCAGTGTCTAGGAGCAGACAAAAAATTGTTTTTGTGGAGTTTTTTTCCAGCAGAAAAAAAATGCTAAATGCTCCTAAAATGCTGCTAAACACTACTTAATGGCTAAGGGTAAATCTAAAGGAAATTACATAATGTATGGCCAGCTTAAGTCCCTTGGTAGCACTTATCAGCATTTTATCCACTTTTGATGATGGCATTGAATATGGAGTATTTATTAAGCTGAAGTACTGAATATGGGTCATGCTCAGAGGACAACCAATCAGATTTCAGCTGTTATGATACAAAAAGGGTTATTGATTATTGCCCTTCTCACTCACCAGAAATGAGCAAAGGAAGATGAATGACACAAAGTAGAAATAAGCGAATTCACTGCCACAGTCTTTCTCCTTAATGCCTGACATGGAGTCGCAGGGCTTCCCACTGAGACAAGACAACATGATTTCATGCCATGCTTCTCCTGTGGCACTCCTGTGGGATGAAAGATACATCATGATGTTTTACGAAAATGCCCATATGTATACGCCCAGTATTAGAGACCCTGGGGGGTTTATTTACTAAAGCTAGTTAACTCAGAATCTCGTGCAGTTCTGCATGGAAACCAATCAGCTTCCAGGTTTTATTGCTGAAGCTTAATTGAACCAACTGAGGTTAGAAGCTGATTGGCTGCCATGCACGGCTGCACCAGATTCTGAGAGAACCAGCTTTAGTAAATAAACCCCTGGGTGTCTAGTTCTACTGACCCACGAACCATGTATGAATCTATGTCCACATCTCTATCCAACATCCACTTTTACAACTGTCAGATGGTTAGGTTACTAAGGTGTCCGTTTATGACACACAGAATAGCTGCGATTCAGAGGATCACAGCTATTCTCTGGTCATTCACAGTTTCTGACACCCAGGAGAATATGTTCAGCCCTTCTCTGGAGATCTGTGTTCTCCCTCCAGATTCTCCAGCCCAGAGCTGGAGAATCGGAGGGACCGCAAACTAAGCAGAGATAATTTACCTCTGCTTAGTAAACTGATCTTTTACTGTAATCTCGCGAGATTATAGTAAAATCAGCCGTTTTCCAGCGTTTGTAGACCGTTCTCCCTTAGTTTGGAGAACTGATCTACATATGCTTCATAAACGGCATTCACAGGAGAACTGTGTTCTCCGAGAATGCCAGAGAACTGAGCAGCGATCTATTACCGCTGGTTCATAAACGGACACCTATATGACTTCCAAAGACTGCTTCAATTACAAGGAGACTGTTGACATGAAAAGGTGCCAACCACTGGCCATGGTACAGAAAGACTGTGACAATCAGGGACTTTCAATACAGATATGATTATAATTCCATCGCTTTATTTACTACAAACAATCAGCATACCATGAATAAGCACCATAATGTTATTTTTTGAATCTGCATGTTTTTCTAATGTCAACAGTGAATGAGGCTAAGCAAAGTACGTTTATTGCCTGTTAAAATCACATGTGATATCATCACAGGCATGCACAGAGCCTATGACCAGTGCTGGGTTGTGCGCAGTAATCTTCCAGCTTACCACATTACTTTCTTGGAAAGTGGTAACACTTGAGGTACTACATCTCCCATGGTTCTACTTACACTAGCCAGTCAGAGATAGTAGTTGGATATTGGTTGCAGCTTGAGCAGAGCATGGTTGGTACTCTGGATGCCTGTCCACACTTGCTTATCACACCAAGGGGCTATTTATTTATTTCAGGTACTTATATAGCGCCGTCAATTTACACAGCACTTTACATATATATTGTACATTCACATCAGTCCCTAACCCTCAAGGGGCGTACAATCTAAGGTCCCTAACTCACATTCATACATACACATACTAGGGCCAATTTAGACAGGATCCAATTCATCTACCAGCATGTCTTTGGAGTGTGGGAGGAAACGCAAACAGGCACAGGGAGAACATGCAAACTTTAGGCAGGTGGTGCCGTGGTTGGGATTTGAACCAATGACCCTAGTACTGCCAGGAAGTGCTAACCATTTAGCCACTGTGTTGCGTTGTAAATGAATGGACAAAGACTGATGGTGCCCAACCAACATTAATGTGATCACATCAGCGAATCCTTTACAAGACTGCAACAGATGGTTACAAGACCGCTCACCCTGTGCAAGTATAAAGCACAGAGGCAATGGGTCATCATAACAGGAAATGACCGCAACTGACACACTTCGCTATTTCGGAGTGGCAACATTTTCAGGTTCAACTGGTAGAACAATTGTTGATAAATACCATGAAACATATTTTACAATGAGCAGCGAAAAACACCTGTAATTGCAACTCAGTGAAAACTGCATTCTATGTGATACAAGAATGTAAAGAATGCAGAAGAAATGCACAGAAAAGGTGAATTTAAGCTTTATAATTTATAGTTTAGCAGCTTAGAGGCTCACCGGAAAAGTAGCATGAGAGCTTGGAAAAATGTGCGGAAGTTGTTGTGTTCGGTGATGGCCGTGTCCTCATCTTCTTCATCGAGAGCAATGTTACCAAATACCTGCCATGTAAGGAAGGAAATACCAAGATGTCTTAGTGGTTATAAAAAAGATGATGTTATACTAGAAAATCTATTTTAACCTGTAACGTCACCAGGTAGTATGATTTTAGGAATAAACACAGTTTATCTAGGTTTCACTAACGTCATTCCTATTGTTGGCCATTTTCTTCTGACTGATGGATTTTCCAATTTGTGCCATTAAATAAAAATTCTCAGACTTGACTCTGGAGTTCAGCCTCAGTCATGCTGGCAATTCTGCATTTAGCTTTTCTAAACATAGGAGAAGTAATCTGAGCACTATAAACATATATTTTGCTCCCCCCCATATCACTTTTTCCTGCATTAGAGGCCTTAAATGCAAATTGCAGTGGTTTGTAGTCACATTTTTTATATAATTTGTTTATGAAGGTGTGCATCTGTGTAAACTGATGTTGCATATATTTTTATAGCATACATCCATGGCGCTGTATCTGAATAGCATGTTGGGGTTTCTAAGTCCAAAATTGCCTGGATGCTTTATGGCAGACTGTGAATCCTTAGTTAAATTTACTAGAAAATTTCCACCTCCTACTTTGTTGTTTAAACCATTTAAGGACCACCCTATAGCAGATATACTGCTGCAGGGCAACTGTGCTGCGCAAAATCACGTAAAAAAATACGTGATTTTATATTTTTGTAAGGGACATGCGCATGCTGACCTACCCACGCTGTCATTGGCTCCAGAAGATGTCAATCACCGAGTCCCGGCCAGCGATTCATGGCCAGGACTCAATGATCAGTGGAGAAGCTGGTGGAAGAGATCTGTGTGTTAATAACAAAGGTCTCTCTCCTGTCAGCAGGGGCGTTAACTCCTTCCTGCCCAGTGTAATTAATACAGTGTCACTGATCACTGTATTAGTGTCACTGAAGATGTCAGTGGCAGTTAGTCAGTTCCCACCCAGTGTCAGTTAGTGTCAGAATGCCCACCACAGCCCAGTAGTCCCACTATAAGTCGCTGTTCGCCACCATTACTAATATAAAAAAAAAATTATTCCACCATAAACCACCATTTGTAGACGCTATAACTTTCACGTAAACCAATTAATATACACCTATTCTGATTTGTTTTTTCCAAAGACATGTTGCAGAATACATTTTGGCCTAAATTTATGAAGAAATTAGATTTTAAAATTTTTTTATTGGATATGTTTTATAGAAAAAAGTAAAAAAAAATTGCCGATATTCCTTTGTTTAGAGCACAAAAAATAAAAACCGCAGAGGCGATCAAATACTACAAAAAGAAAGCTCTATTTGTGTGAAAAAAAATTACTTACATTTAATTTTTTGTACAGCATTGCATGACCACACAATTGTCAGTTAACCTCCCTAGCGGTCTGATTATGTCCATATTTCTGTGCTCAAAGGCCTGCAATTTTTAGGAATAACTCACTGAGATCTGTCTGAACAAGAGTCTAGTAAACATCCCAGGTATGATAAAATTTTAAACACGAAATCATAAATTATAATTTAATAAATAATCATAAAAAATAATAATATAATAAATTTAATTCAATAATATAATCAAACCAAAAACACTGAAATTTGAAATACAGCGCCAAGTTTGCACATCACTGAGCAAAGTCGCAGAATCGTTTTCAATGTCTGATGACGAATTTCCCCCACGAATCATTATCACTCAATTCTGCAAGTGGTTCTGATTTACTATCGCTGTTCTCTAGCCGGTCTAAAACCGCTTTTGACCTAAAGGGACGCTTTTTGGACGCCATGGACTTTTCTCAGTTTCCAGGCAGAAAGAACAGTAAAAATGCAGGCAGGACAAAGCACTCGGGACAAAATGTATGTGAAATGGTTTGATACAGTAATGTTATACTATGTGATTTTAGTGTATTTAGTGAATGTCACTTTTTGTCATTTTCATATTTCCCGCCGTTCCGTCCCCCTTACGTCCCAACGCTCGCAGGGGACGGAACCCAGAAGACAGATGCCGGCATCCGCCGGAGGACATTACAGGGACACTGCAGGAGGGACATCGCGGAAGCGCAGGACAAGGTAAGAGAAGAACAGATCCTGGAGCAGCACCACATGGTATTCCCGAGTGTAGCTCGGGGTTACCGCTTGTGGTACTGAAACTTTACCCCGAGCTACACTCGGGAATACCGCCAGGGAGGTTAAAGTAACAGCGCTGTATTACAAAAAAAAATGGCCTTGTCACAAAGGGGGGTAAATCTTCTGGAGGGCGAGTGGGTATTGTACAAGCATCAAATAATAGTACTCAGAGGAAGCCTGATCGAGTTAAATTGGACATTTTTTGCTACTAAGTTGGTGAAGGGTGGAAGATGGAAATGGAGTGGGGGAAGGGGTGTTGTGTTACAATGATTAATTTAGTTGCTACATAGGGGCCACCTGCTGGTTGCAAATGTTAAATATGAAATACTTATACAATATTTCATATTTACCTGAGTGAAAATAAATACAATTGTGTTTTTGCTTTTTAATATAACTAAATGCAATCAGGGAATTGCCTAAAACCGACAGGCAGAATTCAGAACAGTTCTGCATAGTACCCAATCAGCTTCTAGCTTCCGCTAATTCAGTTAGGCTACATTCAGACAGCTGAATATTTGCTGCATTCAGAGGTGGCTAAACGTCGCCTCTGGGCGCAGCAACACTCTGTGTTATGGCCGCATATTAACTGGCTGTATCCAGGGTTGGATGGAGACCCTATTCAGCATCCAGTAACGGCACCCGCCATTGATTTTTAAAGAGTACAAATCTGACAGCTGCCGTTAATACTACACAATGTGTGCATGCAGCATTTACAACCACCAGGAATCTACTGTTTCTTGCCGGCTTCCGCCCCTGGCTGCAAGTGTCTAGCCATTTGAATGTAGCCTAAACCCTTTGAAAATGAAAGATGCAAGCTGGCTGGTTGTCATGCACATCTGTTTCAGATTGTGGCTGCTGCAGTTTTAGTAAATTCCCACATTGTCAAATTATCAACCCAAATACAGTGTAGGTGAGTAAGAAAAACCAGATAAAGAACCTGGTACCCCAGGACTATAAGGTAGGTGTGATAATGAATGAGCCATTGTGAGCAATAGACAAATATATTGGTATATAAGTAGACACACACAGATTTTAGAACATACCTGCATGCCAATAATGGCATAAATAAAGAAAAGCATAGCAATCAGAAGGCAAACGTAGGGCAGTGCCTGTGCAGGAAGAAAGTGGGAAGGTAAGAATTAGCTAAATAGATACAGAATCAGCCAGCATTCATTCAGGTGAGGAAGGCTCAGTACACAGATTCATAACAGATCACCCCAGCTTGCAGTGTCCCTCCTCATGAACCTGACAGCAACAGCCTGGATCATTGTTCCCCGCTTGAATCCACCCACTTCTCCAAGCCTCCATTGGCTCTGTATGGTTTCCTCCTCTGTATTATCTAGGGAAGAATTTTCCTCGGCTATGTAAAATAGTCTCTGCCATGATAGCTGACTCAGAATGCAGGGACCTGCAAGCGTTCTTCTGCACCTTCTCCTCCGGAGTCTTCCTCTTATATTCCTGCAGCTTCTGCACACGTAGCAGGGGATAATGAGGAGTGTAAACTGTCCTTTTTGGTTGCTTTTGTACCAAGGAGGTTCAGTATACTAATGTAACTCCTATGCTTAAAAATACAATATTGGTTCTTATTCATGTATTGCATAAATGTCTAGATTTGGAACTACCTGCATCTGAATTCTCCAGTCTCAATCCCCTAAAATGACCCAACCTGTCAATACATTCCCAGTATATTTGCTACTGCAACCTCTTTTGTTTGGTGACTGGTCTACTCCTGATAAGCTATTTTAGTCTCCCAAGCATTTTGCGTAGCAATATCTTGTTGAAGAGGCCCTTATTAAGATGTTCTTGGTCCCTGTTATGGATCCTCTCATTGCTTGAACAAAGCACTGACCATTCCTTTTCAGGACATGCACTGTTTAGGCATCTGGTAGACAAGAGACCAGAAACCCTTTTCAAGTTCTTCTTCTCCCTAGACTAGCCTGCTTTGCAAACTGTCATTTCTGTCATGTTCATTTGGGGGAATGGACCAAGAATATGACTAATGCACCTCATTCAATCCTACAAAATCCTTCAGGTTTAAAAACAATTAGAAATCATGCCTGTTATCGTACACCGCTGTGTTGATGGACCTGTGGATATTGTATGTCTCATATCCAGAATAAGTATCCTGTTTGTTCACATGCAAAGACTATTTGGCTAAAATATTGGTCTGCAGAAAAACAGTACACTTACTGCAAATGCCTTTAGATGGAAAATGTCTTTTTGGTGCCTCCCTGCACAACTATTTCAAAGACATCACTGGAAGAAAGAGTACTTTTACCTCAGCAAAAGAAACACAGGCATCATTCTGGAAAACTCAGTTCCCTTACAAATCTAGGACTCCTAAATCTTCCAAACCTGTGTGCAATGAGGGGATGCCCACACTCCTCGAAGTAGGGGGATCTTTGTTACCCTTTGCACCCACCAGGGATTAAAGCATTTCTGATGCATGCGTAAATGACCCAGTTTCCAGGGACAACAAGCTTCACTTTCCTTATAACACCATATTGGTGATAGGGAAAGGGGAGGCAAATAAGACCTTTTCTATGCTGGATGCTGTGCATGAGTCTGTCACAGAATTGTCTCAGAAGTATTTTTTTAGACAATACTTCTGAGACAATTCTGTGACAGACTCATGCACACCTTACCAACATGTACATATATCTGTTGCAAGTTGCACCATTTCTTACACTTGTGAGAGACAGATTTCTAATAAGTATCTACAACACTCTATGAGTTTCACAGAATGTCTTGTGGCTGGCTACAAAGCATCCAAACACCAATATATGATCATATACAGTATATATTCAGACATCACTTGTATTGATATGTACTGACCTTGAAGGACTGGACGAAGGTCCACAGTAGGATGCGAATAGTATACCCCTGACGCAAAAGTTTAATGAGTCGAGCCGCACGGAAGAGACGTAAAAAGCTGAGGTTGATAAAGTTATCCTATAAAGCATAAATGGGAGGGGACATAAAAAATACAGTGAAGACAAGAAGACACAATTTTATTTTCGTCTTTGGATCGAAATAAATAAATAAAATTATTATCAGAAAAGAACACTTCTGTAAATGCAGCAAACTACCATAATGTCCCTGCATTTTCCCGCAAACCCCACGTCCTCCTGCAAGAGGTCAAATCATTTACAAATTAGGGGTGTAGGCAGATAGGACAAAAGAGTGAAAACACTTGCATCCAGTAAATTTGTAAGAACTCAAAGTCTTACTAGCAATAATTTTATTTATTTGTTTCATCTGTTCTTGTTAAAGAGCACCTGTCACTTTGTACTAGACATAATGCTGCCAGGGAGGAAGGCAGGTAAAAGGAAGACACTGTGCTTTGTTTTCTCACTTATGAGGGTTCTGGAATAATTTTGAATAGTGAAAGCTGAAGTTACCACTGCAGTACTATCTTGTTCACCTATTGCTATGGCAATGCTAAGAGATTATATTGTGGAAGATTTAGGAGTGTTGGGCTTATGTTGACCTTAGAAACTAGGAAGAAGGTCAAGGGAGATGCAGACAAAAATTCTTTAGTGCTGAATCTCTCTCTTTCCTTAAAGTATATCTAAACCCAAGAACAAAATCTTAATATATTGCAGACTACTAGTCCTTAAATGTGGTGTTTGCAGTAGTTTTTTTTTCAGTCTTTTTACCTCCTTCATTTCCACCTGCTGATCCTGCCGGTAGCACATTTACTGTCCTAAGGTGAGGCTCACTCAATGTACTGTATCTATGGAGGAATACCATTGTCAACCCAGAACATTAAGTGTGTTAGGACTACTATGCACCTCTGCTATTCATCATTTCCTCTATAACAAAGGGGAAGGTGTTGGGTAATTCTTATCTTGAAATAAACTGCAGCGTACACAGGACAGTACTGGATTTTTGTCAGGATCGACAGCTATTTCTTTGCAATTGTTGAACAGATATAACAAAACACTTTCAATGGTATACTAAATAGACCAAAGGGAGCAAATAAAGGAAGTTTATTGTTAGGGTTTACATACGCTGTAATCACCACAGAATAACAGAATTAAACCTAACCTCTTTCCGACATAATCTCTGGGAGTTTCTATGGCAATATGCATACAAGATGTGGCTACAGAAGTTCTCTAGTAAAAAGTTAAATTTAGTTCAATTCATTTTATGAGGCAGGCCTTAGAGTTATTCACAAGACCAAGTTTATTAACAGCCAGTGTAAAGCAGAGAGCTGTGTAAAGTTCAGGCCAAGCTCATACCATGAATACTTTTATCATGGAATGGGTGTCTATGGCATGGCCCCACTGAACAACCAGTCCACCTCATATCAGCTGATTGCTCTCCTGGCCAAACACGGCCCTCAGCTGTAAAATCAGCCCCTAGTAAGCGGGAGAAACAGTTAAAACTTTTACAAGAACATTTTCTTAAATAGGTTGGGTAAGTCATAAACAGAACAATAACAGATTTCATGTCACACATCAAAAGACAACAAAACCTTAATAACTGAGAAAAAGGCAATATGGTGTCCACACTATACTTTATGGCGTTATGCATGTACCTAGTGACAGAGCCTCTTTAATTGACATAATTATGAAAGCACACTTCACATTGAAACAGAAGGCCCTTGTATTAAACCAGGAAAAAGGTGCAGAGCGAAGGCGACAAGAGGGCCTCATTGCTTCCTTCATCCCAGCAATTATTTTTTGAAGATTTGAGTTTTCCATTGAAGAACCAAGAATCAAACCAAATGCACTGTATTTGGAAACAAGCAGGCATTTTACAGTAGGAGTGTACGGCACATGCAGAGCTCAGGTTCCTCCACTCCTCACACCAAATCTGTGCATTACGGTAACTGACAGAGTGGAGACAGGACACAGCACATTGTTTATGTGAGCCCTCTACACTCGCACATGGAACGGATCCCCAGAAGAAAAAAGAGATTCTACTAATAGAAGCACATTCTCTTTGGCAGAGTTGCTGCAAAAAAACCCTCTTATAAGCATTTCCAGGCGTTCCTCTTTCTTATGTTACATTACTCTTAAATGATGAGGGATCCGTTGTATGTAAGTCCCAAAAAAAAGCAGGCGCTTCTGGGGTCAGTGCAGGACTGATTGGCCATCAACTAGAGTGAAAAAAGCATGCAAATAAAACAAGTATTGCCACTAGGCCCTCAGAGATTTTTCCAAAGTGCATGAGAGTGATAGGGAAGCAGTTTAATACCCATCTAACTCGGCTTTTCCAGGGAAAGTTAAAAACTGTAGCATCAGAATGTCATCGGAGTTACTAAACTTGGCCACAGATGGATCAAACATTCAGCCAGTTCAGCAGGGATCAGCCAAAGTTTGATCCCTCTGTCTGTTCCTGTTCATGAGAAGTTGATCTAATGATCAACTTTTCATGAATGGGCTTGTTGGAAAATTTTGCTTCAATCAGAACATGCAGCCAATTGGCTGCAGAACTGATCACTGTCTTCTGACAGCGGGGATATTCCTCTATCAGAATACAATGGTACAGCAGGGAGGATTCCTGCATCCAACTCGAATGTGTGGATGTGGGAATCGGTTCAGTTTGTTTCTTTCAGCCTGCTGTCTGAACAAAAAAAATATGAGCCATGTATGGCCAGCTTAATATTGCTCTTGGTACAGTTGTGCTCAAAAGTTTGCATACCCTTGGAGAATTGGTAATAGCAGAAAGATGCAAATTGTCTGCCAGTATTTTTTAATAAAATGCTGCATTCATCTTGCCATCAATTTTCACAAGATTCCTCTGTGGCTTTAAAGCTCACACACCCCCAAACATCAGTGAGCCACCACCATGCTTCACAGTGGGGATGGTATTCTTGTCGCTATAGGCCTTGTTGACCCCTCTCCAAACATACCGCTTATGGTTGTGACCATACAGTAAAGCTCTATTTTGGTCTCATCACTCCAGATTACAGTGTGCCAGAAGCTGTGAGGCGTGTCCAGGTGTTGTTAGCCATACTGTAACTGGGGTTTTTTGTGGCATTGGTGCAGTAAGGGCTTCTTTCTGGAAATTTGATCATGTAGCTCATTTTTTGCTGAAGTATCGTCATTTTGTGCTCCTTTAAACAACTACACCATCTTTTTCCAGAGCAGCCTGTATTTCTCCTGAAGTTGTCTGTGGGTTTTTCTTGGAGCAATTCTTCCGGATGTTGTGGCTGCAGTCCTTCTACCTGAACTTGACTTGGCATAAAGAGATTCCTGAATTTTTCAATTCCTAACAAGTGATTGAACAGTACTGACTGGCATATTCAAGACTTTGGATATCTTTTTATATCCTTTTCCATCTTTATAAAGTTCCATTACCTTGTTATACAGATCTTTGACAGTTGTTTTTTGCTCCCCATGGCTCAGTATCTAGCCTGCACAGTGCATCCACGTGAGAGCTAACAAACTCATTGACTGTTTATACACTGACACTAATTGCAATTTAAAAAGCCACAGATGTGGGAAATGAACCTTTAATTGCCATTTTAACCCTTGTGTGTCACCTTGTGTGTCTGTACCCAGGACAAAGATTCCAGGGGATGCAAACTTTTGATCAGAGCCATTTGAGTGATTTATGTTATCATTATGATTTAAAAAGGAGCCAAACAACCATGTGATAATAAATGACTTCATATTATCACTGTCCTTAAATAAAAGACAGTTTCTTGGCATGATCAGTCATATATTCAATATCAATGCCAAGATTTCACGATTTCTGCCAGGGGATGCAAATTTTTGAGCACAACTGTACATCAGTTGCATAGAAAAACCTTCACTACATTTGAACTTATTGCTCTTCTATCTGTTGGTAAATTTAGGGAAGATGGAAGAAAGAACTAGTGGCAAAACACAAAATTCAGCAATATACAAGCTTAAAGAGTAAAAGCTTGTATTTCTGCCTAATCTTCTGTCTGGTTATAAAAAAAAGCTAATGACAATGTAAAATTTTAGTCCACCATAAATCCAAAGGCCTTCTTAGTTATTATGTGTGATTGGGTCTAAGTTAATGTAATTCTGAGTACACAAAGACTGTGTAGTTTGAGCAAAAAGCAGACTACTCAAACAGCACATAACAACTGGGAACTGGAAGTGGTGAAGTTTTAAATGTAATCCAAAGCAGGCTGGGCTTTCTAATAAGATCAGCACTGCATCTATGCGTTTGTCAGAGTTTGGGGTGGATTTACTAAAGGCAAATAGAGTGTGCACTTTGCTCCAGAGCTTAGTAAATGAGGAGACGCTCCGCTTACTTCCATCATCCAATCATGTGCAAGTAAAAATGATTTGTTTTTTTATTTTCCTTGCATGCGATTGGGTATTCTTTGCACAGTGAAGTTTAACTTCATTCACTAAGCTCTGGAGCAAATGTCCTTGCTAAGTGCAGTCTACTTGCCTTTAGTAAATCAACCCCATAGGGAACTCTGTAGGTAAAGCTCAACTCCATCCATTTTTTTCTGTTTAACTTTGGACATAGTAGAGAGACATTTAGGTCTCTGCAGTGGCATCCCTAGGCACGCCACACTGGATGACACCTATCGCACGGGCTGACACCAGACCCGATTCCACGAAAAGGTAAGTTTTAAAGCAAGCCGATGATCCCCGCAGGATGGATCGGATGTGCGGATTGAGCATAATAGATCGGAGTCCAATTCATTATACTCCCCAATCCGCAGATCCGATCCTTCTTCCGGGGATCGTCGGCTTGCTTTAAAACTTACCTTTTCGTGGAGAGATCAGTTAACCCCGTATAGGTTGCAAGCCT